>NW_017307159.1:375187-401511 GCF_000935625.1 Nanorana parkeri | reverse complement strand
GGGGGGGTATTCTGTATATGGTATGTCCCATAAAACACTAAACATGGCAATTTGATTGAGAAATCCATTTTTTGTTGATGTCGGAAAAGCAAATAAAGACTTAAAATGGTGGTTTCGATCGGTGGCAAGGAGATGGGAGAGAAATTGCCATGATCAAAGCAGGCGGAATAATAATCACCTTTGATGAGATTGCAGCAGTTTTTTTTCCCGTTATCAGTTCAATCTTTCGATAAACTGCACTGAAGCTGACATTTTATTGCCCCTTAGATTTCACAATGGGCCGGATTCTGGTGGTCATTCGACCTCATGGGTGGTAGATTGCTTCATTTTCAGGAATTACTTTTAATCTTATTTGTGATTCCCGGTAGATGGAAGGGGATGAAATTGACTAAGAATTGCCGCGTTTAGGGCCGGCGTTATTTCCAAGTCAATAGAGCCGAATGCCTGATAACAAAATTGCTGCAATTCGAAGAGCGGCGCAGGACATAAAGGAGTCTAATGCGATTCCTAAAAATATAAAGTGCTTCTGGGAAATGAGTCTTCGAGAAACACTTTATGTTTTTAGGAATCGCATTAGACTCCTTTATGTCCTGCACCGCGCTTCGGTTTGTGAGTCTTTATCTGAACAGCATAGAGGGAAAATGTTCTTGTGTGTGTCCGGCTGAGCAGAGCTGAACCAGGAAAGAAGGGCGGCTCACATAGGGCTGCCACCGTTTCTTCAAGCGAAATCCGAACACACTCTAGCAACGCGCGGACAATTTTTGGGAGAATGAGTCACGGCTTATTCATATGTAAATAGCGTCACCCATTCATATGTAAATATCACAGTGGATACTATTTTCAGTGGGGGGCCAGTAGCCCGTAACTTAATTTTGGTAATTTTGACATCTTGTGTCCATATTGACATCTTGTGTCTGCTGCCTTGAAACCCTGACACATCAGTCAAAACCCAGACTGCCCGGGTGAATCCTGGACAGGTGGCAACCCTAGGCTCACAGCTTCTGTTCTCTGCTGGGTCTCTGTCCTTCTCTATGCAGATATGGCTGGTAGGAGGGGCCGGCAGGGTGCTCTACAGAGCTTACTGAACACATTATAGCACCCTGCCCCGGTACTCCTCTCAAAAGGACTCAGCTCTGATGTTATCAATGGGCTGGCTCTTGGGAGGAGTTATGCAAATATCAAAAGGTCTTAATGGGTGGATGTCAGTCTGGAGGGGCGGGTGTTCCTAGGCAGGCTGTATTTGTATGGAGACCACCCTAGTTAATGCCCACATGTGATGCTGATTGCTAAGACTCCATGATTGAAAGTGGCTGAAATCCAATGAATGAAAGGGGCAGGGCCAGGGGCAGTCAGGCTGGGGAGGAAAGTACTAGATGATGCTGGACATCCTCTATCCAGGAAAAGATAGTTAAGTGTAAGAGTGTGGTAGCTGTGTCAATTCTGGTCTGCCCTTTTCAATTATAGAGGCTCAGCATCACATGTGGGCTTTACCTAGGGTGGTCTTCATGCAAATACAGCCTACCTAGGAACGCCCACTCCTCCAGACTGACATCCACCCATCAAGACATTTTGATATTTGCATAACTCCTCCCAAGAGTCAGCCCACTGCATACATCAGAGCTGATGGTTCCAAGGCAGTTTTTTTTTTATGTTTTCAGGAAGCTGTGTACAGCACCCTGCTGGCCCCTCCCACCAGCAATGATCTGCCTGCATTGTATAGAGAAGCAAAAAGACCTCGTGATGATGTCACTGGGTCTAAAATGGGTATGCAATGAAAATGAGGGGGGAAGGGACGATCCAGGGAAGGCAAAATATAAGTATATTAAACTTCAGCTTTAAAAAAAACATACAAGAGACCTCATTCATTATTGTTTACATTTAAAGATCAGAATAATGATAAGATAAAAAGTTGCAGCTGCATGACTATGGGTCCTATTTGCGTCTTCCCACCCCCACATCCGCGTGAGAGGATGTGTTCCCGTGGACAAATCTTCCCAGGATATCTCTCTACTTCTCCATCTCTGGAGGACCATCATCCCTCCACCAGCCGAGCCCTGCCAGGAATAATGGCGTGTAGCCCAAAGGGCCTCGGTCTGCATACGTGTGATGGCTCAGGGCTGGAAGTGTGGGAATGGTGGAGGAGCCCGCAGCGGGACGCAGGGTTGGTCCGAGGCTTCGTGCTCCTTTCCCAGGCCTAGGGTGGCGGTTTTAAGTCAGCGGCGAACATGTGCAGACATATGTTTTTCATCCGTTTCTCTCATCATGTCAGCAGCCATGCGAGGCCCGGGCTGACTCTATAAACAAATAGAACTACAAGAAAAGAAAACAGAACTGAAGCGTTAAAGGGATATAAAACCGAATCACATTTCTATCATTTTTAGAAAATTAAAATACTTGTTACCGTTTTTTTGTTGTTGTTGCATCCCCTGCAGCCACTTCCTGTCTACAAGCACACTGGCGAAGGCTGTACGGCATTTCTCAAGGCAGGTTTCGTGATGGTGACACCAACGGACCATGCCTGTGTAATGTTGAAATGGTCACTCGTAGTCTGCATTGTGACAACATAGGAGCACATTTGGTAGACAGGGACAGAGCGTTGTCACCCTACACCAGGAAACACCTGAATTCAAATGAAAGCTACAGATCTAAAAATATTGAAAATGACTTGTAAAGGGTTAGCTTGCCGTTTTTAAAAGAACAGTCTATGCAGTCGCTGTACACTAGGGATGCACCAGTACTACTATCTGTATCAGTGCCGATACCGAGTATTTGGGTATGTACTCGTACTCGCCCAAATGCTCCGATACCGGAACTTCCGGTCAGAGGAAGATTTCCTTTGACCGGCAGTGCCGTAGGGGAACATGGAGTCAGCTTCCCGTGTGATCAGGAAGCTGGGCGGCGAGTAATGACCTGCCTCCCGGCTTTCTGATTGGCCGGGAAGCCCCCTTCCCGGCAATCAGCATCGATTTTAGCTGAACAGCCGACTTCTTGCTGATTGGCTAGGAAGCCGGCTTCCCAGCTAATCAGCATTGAGCTGGCCGAACAGGAAGCCGGGAGGCAGTTCATTGCTCGCCGCCCGGCTTCCTGCCTGGCCGGGAAGCTGGCTCAATGCAGATTGGCTGGGAAGCCAGCCAATCACAATGAAGCCGGCCAAACACCATGTAGCTGGCTTCCCGGGGAATCAGGAAGCTGAGCAGTATGTCATTACCCACCACCCGGCTTTCTGATTGCTGGGAAAGCCTGCCCCATGCCAGCGGAAGCAAAGTATCGGTACTCGTACTCGATACCGAAAAACCGGTATCGGTGCATCCCTACACAGTAACGCAGGGGGAAGCAAAGTTTTAAAAATCTGACTAGCCTGGGGTGATGCTATTGCAGAGGTAGGCAAATCTGGCCCTCTAGCTGCTGTGGAACTACAAGTCCCATGAGGCATTGCAAGACTGACAGTTACAGGCATGACAGCTAAAGGCAGAGGCATGCTGGGATTTGTAGTTAAAGCACTGATACGGAAAACAAACACATGCAAAGCAACACACGGTCCCGCTTCTCGATGGGGTGGATAAGGTTTTAGGCTGAATATTGGCTCAGTGTGGTCACATGCAATCTTGCTGGGACATTACATAGATTAGGAAATACTGCATGAATCTTAAAGAAGAACCCCAGGTATGCAAAAAGTGAACCCTTGCAGTGGGGCTACCCTGGCACTGCAAGGGTTAAGGGCTGGTTTTTCTCCAGGGGCCAGAAAAAAAAAGTGGATACACTCACCTGATCCTTCATCCTGCAGTGATGAGTGCTCCCCTCTCTCCCCTCGGCATTCTCACTTCTTATGCAGGAGAATGGACAGTGTTAGGCATGATGATGTCACCAAGGCTTAGACCACTGAATCCCAGAGGGGGGGAAAAAGATGCTGTGGGGACCTGTCTAGCAGCGAAACAGAATCGAGGGATCGGATGAGTATATTTTGTTTTTATTTGAGCCCCCTAGAGAAAAATGAACAGTTAACCCTTGCAGACCGGGAAGGTAGCCGCATGGCAAAGGGTAACTTTTTACATTTCTGGAGTTCCTCTTTAAATTTGAAAATGAACTGTACGCATTTCAGGTCTCCTTTTGGCCGTGGAGCCAAAGTGAGATGAATGACAGGTCCTCTTGATGTGTTCTATGTGTTGGAACAAGTTATGTGACCCAGACCTCCATGGCGACCTTTCTGTTTGACCCAGTGCTACCCTGTAAAAGGGTCACTGCACAAGACTACACAACTTCCTTGAAACCATCCGGCGGCTATTGTGTCTTGCAGCGTGAAAGGTCACGGTGGCTTATTTTTCCTTCTCATAGCATGGAGAAAGAAGACACTGTTTTGGAAAAATATCCCCCCCCCCTTCCTGCTAGATCACAGTATGTAAGAAACAATCCGGACCCCCAGGACCCCTTTGAACACACCTGACATAACTAGGCGGATAATTGAATTCAGATACACAAGCAGACCCATCGTACGGTATGTGAGGTAAGGTGACCAGATTTTTCAAATGAAAACCGGGGACATTTTTTTTTTTTATTGGCAAATGGTAGACAAACTATTTTATTAGCATATTTTTCTCAAATTTTAAATGCAGTGTACTTGGTAAATTTGGAAATGTCCCCGGGAACATAAAATTAAAAAAAAAATTATACTCACCTGATCCCTGGATCCAGCGACGAGCGCAGTGTACAGTCTCCCACGCTGTCAGAAGCTGCATACAGCGTGTGACGGTTACTATTTAAACCAGCGCGCTGTATGCAGCTTCTGAGAAGATACGCTATTAGCATAGTGGGAGCTACGCAAAATACGCAGCCGGCTTCCCCGCTACACTGATAGCGTATCTTCTGCTGCATAACCGTCACACGCTGTATGCAGCTTCTTGTCGGGCTCTTGGTCTGTGACCAAGGGCCCGACTTTTCATAGGGGGTGACACCAAAATAACTGTCAATCATTTTGGTGGCACCCGGGTGCGGCTGGCACCCGGGTGCGGGCCGCACCCCCCTTGTGATGCCACTGGGTCCAGGGATCAGGTGAGTATAAAACAAATATATATTTTTTTTAACTTTTATGTTCCCAAGGACATTATTTGTCCGGGGAGGGTCTCCTCTATCCGGGGACTATCCCCAGAAATCGGTGACAATGAGGGATATATAACAGGAGATGAAATCTGTCAATGAAGGTGATGGAGGCGTAGACATGTGCATCGGCAAAAAATTTGTTTAGTTTCATTTAGTTTTTATTCGGATTTTGCGTTATTTAGTTTTTCGGGATCTGTGACCGAAAGTCAATTTGTTTTGGGATTCGGCCAAAATTCGTTAGCGGTAGTCTGTACGAATGTTCGTGTTCGTTTCGTGTAAAAAAATGTTGTTGTCTAATGTCACTTTGCTGCAACGAAAATTCGTCCACAGAGCGCTAACGAATTTCTTCTGAAAATTCGGATTCGTTTTCATTCGCCATTTCTGTTTTTCGGAAACTGGGGTACATCCGGATCTCTGAATAACGAAAATTAATCCGAAAAACAAATTTTTCCGAAACGAGTCGCACATGTCTTATGGAGGGCGCCCGTCGTTTCCTGTCATTGTTACCAGGGCTGTGTGTACCAGAAAAGAGATCGGGGGCCAGTGCCCAGGACAGCAGGGCAACACCAATGTGGTCTATTTATTAAACACAACTCACTGTGCTAAAGTATCAACATTCACTCCAAAGTGGCAAAATAATACCCGTGTGAATGTTTTTATTCTGTGCGAAATATTATGTCTGGATACCGAAGTTGTCTTTCGAAGAGAGAATGAATGTAACGTTGTTTTCATGAATCCTGTTTGATCCAATGTAACATATAATTAGCATGCGGTAAGTATTGTTAATGTATGGATTTCTCTATATAAGCAGTACTGAATGCAACACATTCTAAGAACACTCGATCCCAAGAGAAAATGCTCTTAGAACATTGGATCAGAATAGATAATATCCTGAGAACATTCAAACAAAATAGAAAACACACTAAGAATATTCTATCAAAAGAGAAAATACTTTAACGGCATTCAATCTTAAGAGAAAATAACGTAAGAACATTCGATCACAAGACAAAACACCCAATGAATATTCACTCAGCTGAGAAAATAGCATAACAACTTTCAATCGCGACAGAAAATACCATAAGAACATTGGATTCCAAGAGAAAATACCGTAATGACATTCAATCAGAAGAGAAAATGCTCTTAAGACATTGGATTCTAAGAGAAAATACCCTCAGAACATTCGATCAGAAGCAAAAGTACCCTAAGAACATTCATTGAGATGAGAACATAAGAACACTGGATTCTAAGAGAAAATACCCAAAAAACATTAAATCAGAATAGCGAATGCCCTAAGAACATTGAATCGTAACAGAAAATACCCTCAGAACAATTTGATCCTCAGAGGAAATAACTGCGCCCTTCCTGTCTTGATCTTTTCCAGGTATAAATGTGTCCATGCTGGTGCAGAGAGCAGAGCAGATGTGACTATGCCAGCGCCTCTCTCGTCATTGGTAAAATGCAGGTGAATGAAGGTCTACATTCACAGTATGTCCTCAGTCTTCGGGTTGAGTGATGCTGAACTTAGTTCAATCTGGAAGACTGAGGACCTCTTGTGGCAGAAAAGAAGTACTGCAGGGCACAGCTCTAGATTAAACCTAACTATTGTAGCCTGAGCTGCTTTCTTTATATTTAATGCTACTGGGGTGAAAACTTCATTATAACATATGAGGCCAGAGTTGAACTAACCTTGTCGCTGCCGCCAGCCACCGAACTCTCTCTACAAGTGCTGAATTAGTCTTTGCTGAGCTCAGTCCCAGCGTTTGCTGTGCACGGATTGTGTAGCATCAGTCAGGAACTCTTGACAGACAGCAGGAGACGGGCACTGGGGCTCAGCGAGCCGCCTGTCACGAATATTAATGAGCCATTCCAGGTGGCGGACTGTGACATGCCCGCTGAGGCTTTGTCAGCTTTGAAAAGCTGGAAATAAAAAAAAAACTTTATTTTGTCTGGCGGTTTATTTCTGAACGACATAACGGAGATGCCACAGGCACGGCGAGTACGGACATGTTCTCCGCTAAAATTTCCGGACTTTCCTTTATTTTTGGAATTCAAGTTGGAGGAACGCAGAGCACGCCAATGCATCGTGTAGATATAATACTTCTATAAAGAAGAACTCCGGGCATGTCAAAGATTACCGTCAACCTCTTCTCCCCTGGGCTCCAGCGGTCTAAGGACCCCTCTAATGCGCATCCATTGATTTCATTAGACATGAAGATGCATAGGGTCATACCACACCACAGCTGGAGCGGGGCGGGAGAGGGTAAGAGGTGAGTGCTTACCACCGTGGGACCGAGGATCAGTTAAGTAAATCTGGTTTATTTGACCCCCCATGGACAAAGCGGCAAAAGAGAAGAAGTTACCGGCCCCCCAACATCCACTCTACCATTCCGTCTTTATTGACATTGGAAAATCATAACATCACATTGAAAGGGAACGTTTTAGAACCAGGGTTGCCACCTGTCCAGGATTCACTCGGACAGTCCGGGTTTTGAATGCTGTGTCCGGGTTTCATGGCAGCTGAAACCCGGACACAAGATATTAGGCAGACAGGGACAACCAAAATTAGGATAGGGGCTACTGGCCTCCCACCCCCACCCCCTGAAAATAGTCTCAGCTGTGATATTTACATGAATGGGTGGAGCTATTTACATATAAATAAGCCTCATATAAGTGACTCATTGTCCCCAAAAAACCTCGTTTAGACACTTCCTGTTATAGGGTGATATCAGCTACATTGTTCCCAGTTATCCCAGAGGACTACTGACCCCAGCCCCCTTATGTCTCCATTAGACCTCTAATGTCCCCCCTGCCCTCCAAAGCAGACGATTGGGCTTGATCGTCTCTTTACTCTGCATTTCAGACAGCTCTCAAGCAAGAAGAGTTGAGAGCACATCCGAATAAAGGTGCCCATACACTGCTCGATTCTCGTACGAGAATCAAGCAGTGTGAACGAAGACGTGCGACCGTTTCTACTGTACGGTCTTAGGAGCACGCTAGAAAACCAGCCGAAAATCGTACGATTTTCGGCTGGTTTGAACGGTGCTCGGGAGACAAAAGCCGGACGGGCCGGTGTGCGCACACTGCCCGGTCAGCATTGCGTTCATCGGAAGCCCGGCCCTCAGGGGGGCGGGTTTGCGATGATCGAGAGTACGATCTGCCTGTCCAAGATAGGCAGATCGTACGTTTTTTTAATTACTTTACAACCATCGCAAGACTAAGGTCTTGCGATGGTTGTAAAGTGTATGGCCACCTTAAACGGCGTTTCAACAAATAGGCCGCTGTAAAGATAAGCATAGAGTCTCTTCTATTACAGGCATAGCATCCTTTACAAGTGACCCTGTGCTGGTGGGGTCACTGTGAGTGAGTAAGGGAAAAGCTCTGAACGAGGAACCTGAAAATATAATCCTTTTCAAATAACTGTAACCTCCAATCATTTCCTGTATCATGAAGACGCAGTTGAAGAATGATTTCCTCCACCGCACGCTCATTACATCACTACTCATCATACGTCACTACGATCGGCACCTGACTTCACTTACTGTACATTAAGGAGACACTCAAGACCCAATGCCCATTATGGTCATTATTAACAAAGCCTCGTGGTCATAGCAGCCCATTGAAATCCGTCAGTCTTACATAGTTCTGACCTGCAGCGTATATCTTTTGCTATGGCATCAGCGTGAATACGGTGACCTTCAGCATAAACATATTAATAGGTCCATTCATTCAGCGCTTCAACGCGTCACACAAGACCAGTGATTGATGTATCTGACTCATCAAGAGTACCATTGAGCTAATGGGATGTCAGAGGGAAAGAGATATAATATAGGTGGAAGGACCCTACCCTAAACGTAGTGTTACAGCCAGCTTGATCTTGGACTGATACATTCCTCCCCACTAGACATGCGCACAACAACAAAAATTTGCTTCCAGATGAAACAAATGAAAACAAAAAAACATTTTCATTCGTTTTGTCAAAGGAAACCAATTTGCATGTTGTTTCGGATTCGGAGGCAAGGAGCCTCCGAATCCGAAACCACACACTGAAACCTCAGAATGAGCGGCAGCCATATTGGCCGCCGGCACATTCCCGCCATTTTGGAGTTAGGAACCTGAAAATATAATCCTTTTCAAATAACTGTAACCTCCAATCATTTCCTGTATCATGAAGACGCAGTTGAAGAATGATTTCCTCCACCGCACGCTCATTACATCACTACTCATCATACGTCACTACGATCGGCACCTGACTTCACTTACTGTACATTAAGGAGACACTCAAGACCCAATGCCCATTATGGTCATTATTAACAAAGCCTCGTGGTCATAGCAGCCCATTGAAATCCGTCAGTCTTACATAGTTCTGACCTGCAGCGTATATCTTTTGCTATGGCATCAGCGTGAATACGGTGACCTTCAGCATAAACATATTAATAGGTCCATTCATTCAGCGCTTCAACGCGTCACACAAGACCAGTGATTGATGTATCTGACTCATCAAGAGTACCATTGAGCTAATGGGATGTCAGAGGGAAAGAGATATAATATAGGTGGAAGGACCCTACCCTAAACGTAGTGTTACAGCCAGCTTGATCTTGGACTGATACATTCCTCCCCACTAGACATGCGCACAACAACAAAAATTTGCTTCCAGATGAAACAAATGAAAACAAAAAAACATTTTCATTCGTTTTGTCAAAGGAAACCAATTTGCATGTTGTTTCGGATTCGGAGGCAAGGAGCCTCCGAATCCGAAACCACACACTGAAACCTCAGAATGAGCGGCGGCCATATTGGCCGCCGGCACATTCCCGCCATTTTGGAGTAGATCTTGGTATACATCAAGATAGCGGCGCCCTTCATGTCCGAGCGCCGCCATACTGGTGTATACCAAGATCTACTCCAAGATGGTGGAGCGCACTCGCAGAATGCGCCAGCAGCCGATCTGGCCACCGCACGTTCAACGTGTGATGTCACCGTCATGTGATGTCATATGCTCCGCCTTCAAGATGGCCGCGGGCATGCGCAGAACAGTTCTGAAAACGAATTTATGTATGCCCGAATAACATTTTAGTATATTTGGGCATATATTAAATTCGTTATTTTAGGTGCGGACGAACCGCCGAATGAACTGATTTTAGTTGATTTCGTCCGAATCCGAATGCACATGTCTACTCCCGACTGTCCCTAAATTTAAAGGACTGTCCTTCATTTGGAACTAAATCCTTCTGTCCCTCTTTCCTCCTCAGTTGTCCCTCTTTTTGGTCTGATGTACAGATTAGGGATGCACTGATACCGTTTTCTTGGTATCGAGCACGAGTAACGATATTTTCTTTTTTCGGTACTCGCCGATACCAGAAGTCCCATTTACGGAAGTCCTGGGGGTAGGTAATAACTCGTTCCTTGGCTTCCTGATTGGTCAGCTTCCAAACCAATCAGAAAGCCAGGTGGCGGGTTATTACACAGTGCCCGCCTTCCTGATTGGTTGGGAAGCCGGCTCCTTGCTACCTTGTCTCCAAGTAACGAGGAAGCATGGAGCCAGCTTTCTGGCCAATGAGGAAGATGGGGGGCGGGTAATGACTTGCCGCCCCGCTTGCTGATTGGCCAGCTTCCCGACCAGTAAGGAAGCTGGTCGGCAAGTCATTACACGCCGCCTGGCTTCCTGATACCGGACGTTCCAGTATTGGGATAGGCATCGGGAGCATTTGGGCGAGTATGAGTATCGGTATCGGTGCATCCATAATCTATGAAAAGGTTCTAATTATCTACCAGAATGTTATTCTGCACAACGTGAACATTCACCATTTAAAGTATTATTAAACTCTCAAAGGTTTTGAATACGGATCAAATAAATATACATCACCCAGCAAGGCGATTCTTTACATTTTCGTCCAGAAACTTACAGTCATCATGTTTCCAAACAGCTCCAACTCTCTCAGCTCGGCTTCCCTGAACTTCCTGTGCAGTACAAGATCACAAGTAACGGAGCAGTCTGGAGTAGCCATCCATCTACTAGCTTGGAGAAGGGAAGAGAGGGGAGCAGGAAACAGGGAAGTAAATGTCTTGCCTTTCTGTGTCTGTGGGTTTGTGGAGATACACACATCTTACTAACACAGGGTGGCTCCATAGGACCCTGCAAAGGAGAGGAGCGAAACAAAAATACAATATCAGGACCAGTGCTCACGAGATCAGCTGATTCTGCAGAAAACTAAAACATTTAAATATCAAGGAGCAGCATCCACTGTAAGTGATTTTTTTGTTTATTAAATCTTTATTCAATTTTTGACAACAAATTTTACAACCATTTCATACGAAGTTAACATTTATCCATTCATCCCATACCACCCCAACCCATCCTATCCCCCCTCCATCTCTCCCCTTTCCCCAATATAGACCTCTTTGGCCACTCTAAGGACAAGGCGCGGGACAGTGTTCTAGTGATCTGACCCCCACTCCCCCCCCTTCTACCCCCTCAAAAAAAAAAGTATTTATTATACGTGGCGCTTTCAATCCTTTCCAAATCCCTGTACGAATGCCTCTCTGTGAGGCATATATTATCTACCGTGCCCTCGTTACATCAATCTTCCTTCTATTCTCCTGTGTGTTATTCCTACGAAATCCGTGTCGTACATCTATATCACTCTTCTTGTGTACGTGTAATAAAAAAAAAATAAAAAAAAAAATTTACATTTTTTTTCCCCCCTACGTGTCCTGCCCCCCATCGCTTAATCGTAAGTCCAGACTCCTTGGTCCCGTCACCCCCACCGAGTCAGAGGACCGGGTCAGCAGGCGGCTTAGTCGGCAGAACTGCTCTGCTCCTGTGGGTTCCTGTTCACCTGGCCTGGGAGGGAGCACTTGGATGTCTCAGCTACTCACTGCTCAGCGCCATCTTGAGCAGGCTCCACCCCCCGTTGCTCCTGGCGGTTCCTCCCCCACTGTAAGTGATTTCATCAGCATTTGAAATAACTTTTGACTTTAATATCACTTTAAAGCAGAGTGCAATGCAAGGTACCCAGTAGTACTGTCTGAGCCCCCTCCTCCCTGTTGAAATGCTTAATCATAGTAAGTCCAAAAGTTACCTGTAAATAAAAAAAGTTATACTTACCTTCCCACCTGTCTTCCTCACCACTGGGCGTTCTTCCGGGAAGATTCCTGAAGAATGCTGAGCAAGCCAAATCTTGCAACACCCCAATTCATTGCAGGAGCGTCTTCTCGTGAGATTTGGGGCTGCTCAGGATCTCACAGGAAGCATTGTGACCTCACCCTTGTGTAGGCGCGGTGGGTGGAGGGTAAGTATAGAAACTACAAGGCAACATTTGGACATCAGCAGGCAACTTACATAGGGGTGGGCTGGGGAGTCTGTACAGTATCTGTAAACCTTGGATTGGACTGAAAGGTCCTCTTTAATAAATACGCCCTGTACTCGGTGACCGTGTCATCTAATCAATTCGCATGTTTCATTTTTTTTAATTGCAATATATTGTTTGTATTTATTGATTTTAACGTTCCTGAAACATTTGCAGGAACGTGTGAGAACAAAGTGACACAGCAATGACACAGCGAACGGCGGGGCCCCGGGACTCGCGGGGACTCGCTGACAACAAGCTATGCGGAGGATCGCTTACGAAGAGGAAGAAAGCCCAAAACAGCCTTTTAAGTTTTACAAAGAATGATGTTCCTGCTAATTGGCCATCAAACCGTTCCCTTGACTGTCTCACGAAGCGACACGGAGCCTCGTCCCGCCGAGCTTACAGAAAGAGATACCGGGACGTGTTTACTATAATTAGAAACCATTACTTTGATCAGCAGAAAACACGAGATGATCTGCCGCAAGCTCTCTGAACCACACAGAAAACACATGCGGGTTGCATTGCTGGAGGGATAGTAGGCAAAATTTTAAAGGATCAGTCCACCCAAAACTGATATTTAAAGCCCAACTCTGGGCTACATTTTTTAGACATCCCTCTTGAGGTTTTGGAGCTCAAGCTTTCAATCGGGACCTTCTGCCTGCAGAACCTTTTTCCACCACAAGATGTCCTCAGTCATCCAGTTTAAGTGGCCAAGTATGACTCAACCTTTAAGACTGAGGAAAGACTGTGAGTGCAGGGTGTCATGGGCCCACCCCTTGAGCATGATGCAGGGTGTTACAGCCCCACCCCTTGAGCATGAGGGTGGCACTACGTTCATAATGCCAGCTCTACTCTCTGCATCATAAAGGACCACCCAAAGCTAGGAGATGGTAAACGAGGAAGAGAACTTGGGTTGCCACCTGTCCCGGATTCACCTGGACAGTCCGGGTTTTGAGTCCTGTATGTGCTGTGTCTGGGTATCAGCTGGCCTGAAACCCAGAAACAGCATATAGAGGACTGAAAACCCGGACTGTCCAGATGAATCCGGGACAGGTGGCAACCCTAAGAGAACCTTGTACATCACATGATCAGCCACAAACCACATATTGCAGGACGTGGTACTAATAATTACCACTATGTACACATATATCTGATGATAGGTTCACTTTAAGCAGTAGGCTGGAAACATTCACTGCAACTATACCTGAATACAAAAGTAGGGACCCCGGGCAGGTAGACTCTGTACCCTTTACAGGGACACATTGTAATTTTGAATCAATTTACACATCCTGCCGGATTATAAAATGTATTGGTTTTTCAGCGTTGCACCTGGTGAATTCAACGTGATTCATCCATTAGTTTATGGTCGGGTCTCGGGTCTTGCAGTGCAGCTGCTTCTCTTAAGAAATAATATATAGATACATGTCACTGAGATAAGAGGGAGGACATCGCTAATCAGAAAGTGGGAAGAGCGGGACTTGATGTCTTGACCTGTCTGTTCCATCACATTCTGAATCATCGGTCTCTGAGGTCTCTGTAATAAGTGCAGGGCAGGTAAGAGGCTTAAAGTGAACGGGGCCAGGGATGTGTCATTGGTTGCTAGGAAGCCAGCTATCCTTATGGCATTGACAGCATTGAACCTTTGTTGGAATTCATGGGCAGAGCATTGTCGTGGGACATTCAGACAGCCTGGCACATTATTTTTGGACAACATAGGACATTATTTTTGGCATCATGGAACATTATTTTTGGACAGCATGGGATATTATTTTTGGACATTGTGGGATATTATTTTTGGACAACATAGGACATTATGTTTGGACATCATGGGAAATAATTTTTTGGACATCATGGGACATTCATTTTGGACATCATGGTACACCATTGTGGACATCATGGGACTTTATTTTTTGGATATCATGGGAGACCATTTTATGGACATCATGGGACATTATTTTTGGACATCATGGTACACCATTGCGGACATCATTGGACTTTATTTTTGGACATCATGGGACACAATTGTGGACATCACGGCACATAATTTTTTGGACATCATGGGACACAATTGTGGACATCATGGCACATTATTTTCTGGATATCATGGGACACAATTGTGGACATCATGGGACATTATTTTTGGACATCATGGTACACCATTGTGGACATCATTGGACATTATTTTTGGACATTGTGGGACATTATTTTTGGACATTGTGGGGCATTATTATTATTTTATTAAAGGAATTTATGTATGGTATGTGTGTGGTTTCTACTATTTTACTTTTTTTAAATAAGCAACCAGGTGTACTATGTACCCCATACTCATTCACGTGGGGGGCAGATATTTGAGGGGTATCCTTATTTTAAAGGAGGCTTTTAGATTCCAATATCTCCGCTGGCCCAGCAGACCCCCACATTCACCAGGCCAAGGTACATCTCCAGGCCTTCCCCTTCTTGGCAAGGCACCCTTCCCATTTTGAGGGCATGTGGCCTAATATGGTACAAGGGGGAAAGGGCACACGCTCGCTGCACTCCTTCTTTTCCTGGTCAGCCAGGCAGCATTCTCGAATAAGAATGTGGTATGGATTTTAAGGTGGACCCCACTCGAATAAGGGTCTGGTATGTATTTTAGGAGTATCCACTTAATATTTATACCAGATCCTCATCAGGACTACACATTTTTCTTGTTCGGTCCCGTATACAATCCATAGCACACTTTAATCCTGGGAAGAGGACTGGTATAAATGTTATGCTGAAGGCTCTGAAATGAGGAAGCAAAGCCCTGCCTCTACGAAGATGGCCGCCTAAACACAAAACTAGTGCAGAACCACAGGCAATACTGGTGACTAGTCCTTTTTCCTTTGCTTGCCTTTTCTGGGCACAGCTTCCACAGTTCAGTTTGTCCTTTAAGTGTATGTCTGGACACAAACATTTATAATCACCTCTGAGATTCACAATACAATCACACATTGATTGAGCTGTGTATGATCAAAAAAAAAAAAGAAAAGGAACTTTAATTGCAGAAAAGACATACAGAGCCTACCTGCCATTTTTTTTTTTTACACACCTTGTCTTTCTGCTTTATAAGTGCTTAAAGTACAGAAAAATACCCATTGATCCTGCCACAATTTCAATGAGCTCCTGACTTCCTGTAGTGAGCTGACAACATTGCCTTCGTTCTGTGGAAAATGGAGGTAAAAACAAATGTTATTAGCATAATTCATAGGTCAAATGTAATGTCAGGTAAATACTACAATATGGCCACTAGATGGAGCTGAGGAGCATAGGAAAGAAGTATTTGTTTCCTACGCTCATCAGCTCAATCTAGTGGCCATATTGCAGTATTTTCCAAATATTACATTCCACCTGCAAATAAAATATGCTAATAACATATGTTTTTGTCTCCATGTGCACAAAACGAATGCACATGCAGTTTCACAGGGTGAATGGCAATGCAATTTGTTTATAAATACACCCTTATAAGTACCGGAAAATAGTTAGGAACACGAAACACGGCGCCTGTTTTTTAAATGGATTTTGATGAAAATAAAGAAGAGAAAACAGCGAAAAATTAGAACTGAACTTATACAATAAGTGATTTACAAAGACAAGCAACAGCCCTTAAAGTAGATGTAAACAGGGGAGTCAGCCTGCCGTGATGTCATCGCGCATGCGTGGTGGTGTTATTGAAGCCTGCCGGCAGCCATCTTAGTGAGAGAGGAGGGGACGTTCACCCGGCGGGATTAGGTATGCCCCTTTGGTCCCCTCCTCTCTCCTGACACTGTCGGGCTCTCGGTCCCTGACTGAGTGTCTGACTTTTCATAGGGGGTGACACCAAAATGACTGCCAGTCATTTTGGTGTCACCCCTCCAATGGTGGCACCCGGGTGCAGGCCGCACCCCCCTTGTGACGCCACTGGATGTAAACCCAATTAATAAAATCCCATATCAGCTTTATCGTGTTAATTTTCTTCCAAAAGTCATTTTCAATCTGCAGCTTTCAATAACATAATGCCTGGTGATCCTGTCATGAAGGTCCTTGTTCCAGCACTTCATGCAAAACAGGAAATGGCTGCAGGAGGCCAGCAGTACTGAAATGTGATGAGTATTTTATTACTTATTATTTTTTACTTTTTTTTTATTTGATTTAAATGGCAGTTGTTTATGATACACAGCACTTTACCAAGCTCAATGTTACTCATTGGGGGTTTACATCTACTTTAATGTCGACACTCGGCTTGATTTTCTCCACCAGGTTTTGGGACTTCTCCTTTCTGGTTCTGATTGCTGCAGTGCCTCCGCTTGAGGCTCAGTCAGTTGCTTTGAGGAACATCAAGCGGATCGCAGGCGCCTCCCGGCACTTCTAGAATATAAGGATTTATTGATTAAAAATAAAGTGACTCACTCACATGTATAAGAAATAAATAAAAAGCCGTAAATGCAGAGAACGCAGAGAAGAGCTCCGGGGATCAATCCCTGCGCTGAAGACTGTTAGTAGAAGGCGAGTGGTCTGTGGCGCAAAAGAGGTGCAGCGAGCGTCTCAAAATCCTCCTTCTTTATGGGTTCCGCTGTTTAGTCAGGTGCTCGCGGTCAAGGAAAAGTCCCTAAAAAAAGAAAAATGGCAGTAACTGTCGGCCTTGCAATGCCTCATGGGACTTGTAGTTCCACAACAGCTGGAGGGCCGGAGTTGCCCACCCCTGGCCTATAGAGTAGACATTCAGGCAGTTGCAACGGGCAACGGGCACTGCCAGCAATGTAAATATGCATCCTTTACATCTAGAAAGGGAACATGCAGTCTAACCCAGGGATAGGCAAACTCCAGGCCCTCCAGCTGTTGTGGAACTACAAATCCCATGAGGCATTGCAAAACTATGACAGCCACAGGCATGACTCCAATAGACAGATGCATCATGGGATTTGTAGTTTCACCACAGCTAGAGGGCCGGAGTTTGCCCACCCCTGGTCTAATCCATGAGACTTCTGTTTATTGCATATTGCAACCAGCCAGTTTCCTTACTTGTTTTCACACCTTGGGCTATAATATAGATAGCTGGAGGCCATGGACTATGGGCAACAGTCCATAGATACCATTTCCTCCCTTCATGTGACAAACTTATCAAGTGAAGGTAAATGAAAGGCCTCCAGATTAATAATAAAGCTGACGAGAGTTTTATTCTGGGAAGTCATTCAATATAGTTCTGTGGCCATGCTAAAACCTAAAGCAGAACTCCAGACATGGAGATAAAGACAGCCGAAATTCTCCTAGGTGAGCTCTCTAGTCTGTCAGAAGGTGGCTTGGTTCTGCCAGCCCTATGATACAGATACCCATACAGATAGTACAGCCAGCTCTGGGCAGCCATAGGTGGAGGGTGCACACATCGCAGCAACAAGTCTGCTGATTGGACACGCTGCAGAAGCATGCACCATACCCCAGTCGTGTGATCCAGACACCAGCCTAGATGATACAAGCCAGCTTACCGATGGCCATGGGCCAAGAGCTCAGGTGGAGTTCACATTTCTCAGCATCTATTCTGCTGACTGGACAAGATGGTGGAGAGGCCAGACGAGCAGGCGAGGATAACTGTTTTCTACTCCCTGAATACAGCTTTTTTATTTTATTTTTATTTTTTACACCAATTCCCGGCAATGGGCAATTGTCTGTCACTATGTTGCAGAAGAGATAATATTAATAAAGACAATCACCGCCATCGGTGGTACACCCAGGGCGTAGTATCCCTGCCTCCCTTACCTCCACTAAGTCCATGGGTAGTACTTGGAGCAGTCCCAAAATTAAAGGACAGTAGCTTTCCATACACCACTTCCATTATATTCCATATTTAAAATAAAACAAATAAAGGATTTGCATTTGCTGAATTGTTTTTGCAGGTTGCGGGGCTGTCATCCTGATGCTGACTGCCTAAAAAAATCTCTGTTATGGAACAGGCTTTTAGTCAATGAACTCCCATCCAATGTCCACGACTCAGGATGACAACCCTGGAGGATATCATATGGTATTGGATTTGTTTATTTCAGCCATTTGTTTCACCTTTTCCTGTTTGCGGGGGTGAAATCCATCAGACGACAATATGTAAAAGAATGAAGAAAGAGGTAAATTGAAGATGAGGAAAGAAGAGAACATCTCACCCCATTAACATCATCGCACATTTAAACACATATTTGAATTCATATACACAAAGAAACCATCAGGCAGGTGCACAAAAAAAACAATTAACATAATATTATTTTACACTTTAAAACTACAAAGATATTAACATTTCACACATTACAAATACTAATATAATAGTCTTTTACACATTAAAAATGCAAATATAATAATATTTATGCATTTATTAAGCTACTTATCTAATAAAATTTTATTTAATTAAAACATTTAAATAATAATGAATTAGTTTTTTATTTATAGTTATAGTGATTGTGTTTTTTTGTTCTCTATTTTTTCTTCTTTTCTATTTAATATTTAAAATGGGAACTGAACTCAAAAAATGAAAGCGGACCTTAACACTCAAAAATCAGATTCTACCAATGCATCCCTCTATGTATGATGATTACTAATAACATAGACATGTCAGGTGTAAAAGGCTGTGATTGTGAAATACTTACACTTGCAGAGCATTCACTTCCTGCTTTGAAAGGGCAAAATTCCTAGTCACATGTCTAGTCACATGTACCAGAAATCTAGGAAGTAAAAGGAGAGTTAGTAATCTGCCCTTAGTAAACATGGCCACCACCAGAAGACTGGGGAAGAAAAGAGAAAAAAGGTTTACAAAGAATACAAAGCCGGCAATCATTTAGAAGTATGTGTTTGTAGATTGTAATTACTAAATATTTCTAAAGGTGTGTTTGTAGTTATTTTAAAGATCTGGGTAAAGGTCTGCTTTAGGATCTGTAATGTTGGAGATAAAATTTACAAATGTTAATTGTGCCTAAGCAGCACCTTGAAAATGTACATTTTAGCTTGACTTCCTCCTTAAAGATAGCAGTGCACTTTCTGGTGTGTGAGTGTGCCTAGGCACTCCTGTGCAGCCTCACATCTGTACAGGTGAAACTCGAATAATTAGAATATCGTGCAAAAGTAATTGCAGTAAGTGCTGCAAAAGGGGCCCAAACCAAGTACTGAGTACATATGCATGCTTGTACTTTTCAGAGGTCCGATATTGTTCTATGTACAATCCTTGTTTTATTGATTGCATGTAATAATCTACTTTTTTGAGGTTGTGGATTTGGGGTTCTTGGGGTTTTCATGAGCTGTAAGCCATAATCATCACAATTATGACAAATCACGGCTTGAATTATCTTGCTTTGCATGTAATGAGTCTATCTCATATATTAGTTTCACCTTTTAAGTTGCATTAGTGAAATAAATGAACTTTGCACTATATTCTAATTATTCGAGTTTCACCTGTATATCTGCAGTGTGAGATCTAAGGCAATGCTGCCTCTGACTGCTAGTCTCAGGAGATTTGGTGATGCCATTACTGCTGACTGTTCTCCTTGCTGGAGGCTCTTAGATGACAAGCAAAGCACTGCCCCTAGCAAGGTGGCCTTTTCCATGGAGAGATATGAAGCAGAATAAGGTACTGTAAGTCAGCAATGGTGAAAGATTTAGGTGCAGGGAGACCACAGGCAAAACTGGTGATTATTCCTTTGTACTGATGAGTGAACTTGCTCAGGATGGGATTAATGGGTACGTCAGCAGCCCCAGCAAATGCACATTCATGGCGGCTTCTCCCAGTCTTCTTGAACAAACCACTGCAAGTGCTATGGGCAGAACAACCAGCATGGTCTGCTCCATCACTCCAATAAACAATGTTGCTGGGGGACATGAGCAATGTTGATTGGAACCAGGGGCGTCCCGAGGCTGGGTGACACCCGGAGCAGTAACCGAGTGTCACCCCGCCGAGACGTCACGGCGCATGCGCGTGACGTCACCACGCGCGTGCGCGATAGTATTCTGATACCTTCCGGCGGCCATCTTGGTGATGGACGCCAGGCAGAGAGAGAAGGGGACAGTCACCCGGCAGGATAAGGTATGCAGCCGGGTCCCCTCCTCTCTCCTCATATTATCGTGCGTTCGGTCCATGACCGAGCGCCCGACTTTTCAGAGGGGGGTGACACCAAAATGACTGTGAGTCATTTTCGTGTCACCCCTCCAATGGTGTCACCCGGGTGCGGGCCGCACCCCCCGCACTCCCTTTTGACGCTACTGATTGGAACACTGGGTAGGGGGGTTGTAGGACTATTGAAGACCCAGGCTGCTGAGTTGTAAATCAAGTCAGTAGTCTGCCTCTCCACTGTGCTGCCAACATGGGGTATTTTTAAGTTAAAAAGACACAAACCATAAACATACAAGTGGCAGCTGTCACCTACGTTAATGATCAGGTGACAGAAGTTGCATGTAAACGCCTGCAGACCGCATATAATGATATGTGATATGATTACATTTGGTTAGGAATCAATTACTCTCCCTGGACGCAATGATTGTGCATCCAGGGAGAGTGTTTTCTAACCGCATGTAATGTAATATCACATACCATTGCAGGCGTTTACATGCAACTTCTGTCACCTGATCATTAAAGGAGCACTATGTATTATACAAAGCTGATGGTATTCTGCATTGTTGTATAAAGTATTGCTAGAATTTGTAGTCCTGTATAGCTGGTGGCAGGTGCGGAACTACCGCTGGTGCAGCCGGTGCACCGGGGCCTGAGTCTGGGGGGGCTCAGCAGACCCAGGCAAGGTAGGACAAGAGATAGGTGGGCAACCGCCGACCATCCGTCTGGCCCGCAAGTTCGAGAGTATTGCTGGGAGTTGTAGTCCCCTATAGTCATTACTATTCTGCATTTTTCTGTCGAGAGTGTTGCTGAGTTGTAGTCTCCTATAGTCGTTACTATTCTGCATTTCTTTAGAGAGTATTGCTGGGAGTTGTAGTTCTCTATATCTGTTACCATGCTGCATTTCTGTCGAGGGTATTCCTGGGAGTTGTAGTCCCCTATAGCCGTTACTATTCTGCATTTCTTTAAAGAGTATTGCTGGGAGTTGTAGTTCTCTATATCTGTTACCATGCTGTATTTCTGTCGAGGGTATTCCTGGGAGTTGTAGTCCCCTATAGCCGTTACTATTCTGCATTTCTTTAGAGAGTATTGCTGGGAGTTGTAGCTCTCTTTATACCTTTCATTTTTATCGCTTGCATTTTTTCTCATTATGGGCCTGAGTGGGGCCTCATTTTTAAGTTTCACCTAAGGCCTCGCAAAGTCTAGAGCCGCCACTGGGCAGCATGATATCTGTACAGTCAAAGCTCTACTAGATCGGAGTTGGAAGTAGACTACCTGAGAGATTATAAAATACTCATAAAACTCTGGCAGAGCATTGCATTAACTTATCTTTATATGGTCTCTTTCATGCTAAACTCCCCTCTCTACACTTTTAAATTGATTTCTACACCGATGCCTGCTTGTTCCATTAATGCTATGACAATCACTATCGCCTTTTGATGACACATCCTGTTGGCAGTCACTCCAGGTCTGGGATTTAACTGCCTCGGTGTGTCTTCAAAACCAGAGCTGGATGGAGTCAGAAAGGCTTTATTAACAAGGATCAGAGATGAACAGGGAGAGGTGGCTGTGTGCCCGCGGTGTTCTTTATTACTGGCAAGCACCATTACACAGGGAACGTGTCACGTGATACATGCTGCCCCCGCAGCAACAACAGCAAACAGATGTGCCAAGGCCTCAGTAGCAGCGGAAGAATTTACCAATCTGTATCGGTAGGCATCAAAGAAGGTCAGTATTTGCAGAGTAGTTCTGGGAGGTGGTTGAAAATGGCCATGGATGTTTGACCTTGGGCCTTAAAGTGTACCTGTGCTTTGTCTATGGAGGGCAAAGCAACAGGTTCACTTTAATTCTCCCTGCCCCAACAGCACACACTCACATTCTCTTCACTCCCTGCCTTTCAGCTCATTCACTGGAAGCAAACAAAGATAGCATACGCTACTAGTTGCTCCAGTCATGGCTTACACAGGGCTGAGGACTCTCCCCACCTCCATTAGACAACGTTGAGCCAATCATAAAGCACTGCTACATGGAGAGAGTCACATGCTCCTCCATACCCAGAAGTAACTACATGGTCCAATGCGGTGTGGAGGAGCAAAGGACTGGTGACTGTTTGCTGTTGGGGAGATGGTCATTAAAGGAAACCCATTGCTTTACCCTTCTTTGGCAAAACATGGGTTTGCTTTAAGATACTTGTGTTCCTCGCAAATGGTTACTATACATTCTTGTAGCACAGGCACACATCAAGCCTAAAATAGCAGCTAGCACAGATTAAGGATTTATGCAGCAAAGACACATAAAACATTAAATACTGTTTTTACATTTCCGGGAACAAAAGCTCACCCAGAAATACTCACCAACCTAAAGTGCTGCTGATATTGCCCATGTCCAGTCTCAGCTGTTAGGCTGGAGCACAGTTGTCCAAGGAAAAAATACATTAAATGAGTATATTACAGATTGCAGAGAAAATGTATATTCTTCTAATAGCCAGTTCCTTTGTTATCGAAGTTACATTTAACTTCTGACTTTGATCCCCCCACATTTTCTACTTTTCTTGACATAGAGTTTAAATAAAAAGTAATTACACGAGTCAAATAAAAGGACTAGCAGGCATTCAGCTTTGCATGGGCAATTTGTGTTTTCTGCAAAGGCTTCTGGAAATTGAAATCCAGGGCTAGAAAAAAATGAATAGGGATTTTTTAACTGCACTTTGGGCTTTACTGGGCAAAGGAACAGGTTCACAGTGTAGGAGGGACTTTAAAGGGACACTATCACCTTGCCCATTCAGGCCAAAGGGATGGTGTCTTTGCAAACCCACTGATACTCACCTTGCCAGCACTTCCGCTGCTTGTTCTTGCATTGCAGCTGGGGACAATACCATCTGATCTCTGCCTATGTGACAGTATTTGGGTCTGGCAGCCTGAACACTCACAACACAGGTTGACTTTACTGCTTCCCCTAGAGTCCAACACCAGCCCATAGGGTGCCAGCTGCAACAGAGGAAGGAGCTGCATGGGAGCACTGGAAAGGTGGGTGTCAATCGGTTTGGGGGTCCCTTTTGGAGAGACTGCCACTTCCCCCTAAATAGGCAAGGTGACAGGAATTCTTAAGGCACTAGGCAAATACATTTCCTACCTAAACTACCCAGCTACCCGGTTGCTCCAGTCAGCTGCTCAACATTTATTTGGTGGTATTGGGGCACGAGGCAGCCTCTCTGCCCCAATACACCATTCAATGCTCAATTAGGCAGGCCCAGGTGCTTTAATGTAGGGCAGTGAACATGCATAGCCCTGTGTGTGTTTCCAACTGCTATGCAAGCCAACAGATACACAAATAGCCCAGTTGGCTTGGTGGCGAAGCATAGGCAGAGTTCACTTCAAAGAGTGCCCGAAGCCAAAACCATTTTTTTTTGGATAGGGAATGGTTATTACAGTCTGGATTCCTGTTTGGGAGTTCCACCCTCTCTGTCCTGGTCATGACAACAGAAACTGATGGGAAATCCAAAATGTCACCAGAGCAGGAGACAATAGGAACTCCTTAGCGAGATTTCCTCTCACACATTAAGTGAAAGAAAATTTCACCAATAGGACATAAAAGACAATAAGAAGAAGAATTAGATAATAATATAAAAAACTGACAGTGGTTCCTTGTTTGAGCCATAACAAAAAAAAAAGTTTTGGTGGCTTTAGATACACTTTCTACAGAAATACCATTTCTTCACTCCAAGTTGTATTCAAACAATATAAAGTGCCATAACTAACACTTTGTAAAGCATATAAAGCAATAACGTGGATAAAGATAATTAAACTCTAGGGACCAATTTTATATTTGGACAGGCTCCCCTTCATCCAGCAGCATTAGATGTATACAAAATATTATAAAAGTCACTCCAGGCCAGCAGATTCATTGATCAGTGCTCTGCGAGAGTTCAGATCAAAGAGGCTTTACAAATCTAGATTGACTGTCTAGCAGCTGATGAATTACATGAGATAAGTTACACACCAGGGACCTGTTTGTTCTTGTCTTCAAATCATCCACTGTCCATCACCATGAGTCACCCAGCAGAGCGACCCGGATGCCTAAAACTATCATAATCAATCAGACAAACATCCCGCCAAACATACACACACAGCTTTCTGTGATCATTAATTGATAAGACTTGTACTGTGGAAGACTGCCAAAAAAAGAGGGTAATGGACTAGCCACAGATATTGCCTGCGGCCCCTCTGCACCTGAATCTCTTCCCCATTACTGCCTTACCATGCCTTGTTCTGTGTCTCGGTATAGAGGTGGACACCTTGGTAGAGGCAGGACTTTGCTTCCTCATGTCAGAGTTGCCCCCTGTGATGACTGGAAGCATTAGGAGAGGTGGAGGAAGAACAGATCCATTGAATGAATGAAGCAGAAGCAGCGAGATCCTTGCACTGCACGTCCTCAGGTACAACTTCCTCTCCAGCAAGGAGAACAGTGAGCAGAACAATAGTGAGATCACCAAATGTCTATCCAAATCTGGAGAGACTTGCAGCCAGATGGCAGCGGTGCCTGAGATGATCTCACACTGCAGATATTCCGTACAGCTACTGTAGAAGGCGCGAGGCACAGGAAGTGTTCTACTCAATTTGCAGAAGAGTTTAAGACAAAGGGAAGGCTTTTCAGCTCAGGCACACTAAGGGGGTTATTCACAAAGCTGCCGAAGGCAGCCGAGTGAATAGCCCGGCCAAAGCGAAATGAGCCAAACAACGTTCAGCTATTCACTGATTTCAGCCGTACATCGGCTGCCTTTGGCTGCAGTTCGGTCACCCGAGCAGGATAGAAAATCAATGAAAATAGTTGGGGGGAAAAAGTTGAAAAAATTTAAAATATGTAAATAAATAGTCACATTTTTAAAAAGAAAAAAAAACACATTTGGGCGGATCTAGCAGTGACAGCTAGCTCCGCCCAACTGTTTCCTATTGGAAACAGTTCAACAACAGGAGCAAAAAAACCCAGCTTGTCTAAGCTACAAGTAGCTTAGTCATGGCTCTGGACACTCCCCAAGTGACAACACTGGTGCTTGGTGATTGGCCCAGACCTATCACTTGGAGTGAGTTACAAACGCCTCCATGTTGAGACATACCAGGTACTTTAAACACTCCCAGCTGCTAAATGGATTGGCGGGGGGTAGAAGGTAAGATGGTGCAGGTGAGATAGCATTTAAGTGAGCCTGTTACTTCTCCCTGCATGGACAAAGCACATGTTTTCTTTAAGTTAAATATTGTAGTGTTATTGTAGCCTTATTTGCCTGGGATGGCTGCGTGTGCTGTTATTTGATTATATTCTATCCCTAGCAGAGCAGTGATTCATGCTATTTAAATGTATTCCATCCCTAGCAGAGTAGTGATTCCTACCATTACATTGTATTCCATCCCTAGCAGAGCAGTGATTGCTGCCATTTAATTGTATTCCATTGCTAGCAGAGCAGTGATTTCTGTTATTTAATTGTATTCCATCCCCAGCAGAGCAGTGGTTCTGTTATTTAATTGTATTCCATCCCTAGCAGAGCAGTGATTTCTGCCATTAAATTGTATTCCATTCCTAGCAGATGAGTGGTTCTGTCATTTAATTGTATTCCATCCCTAGCGGAGCAGTGGTTCTGTCATTTAATTGTATTCCATCCCTAGCGGAGCAGTGGTTTCTGTTATTTAGTTGTATTCCATCCCTAGCAGAGTATTAAATGCTGCAATTTAATTGTTTTCCATCCCTAGCAGAGCAGTGATTTCTGTTATTTTATAGTATTACCCCCCCCCCCCCACGCAGACAGGCCTTCATGT
>NW_017307159.1:351135-375144 GCF_000935625.1 Nanorana parkeri | reverse complement strand
CCCCTAGCAGAGCAGGGATTTCTGTTATTCAATCGTATTCCATCCCTAGCAGAGCAATGATTTCTGTTATTTAATCGTATCCCATCCCTAGCAGAGCAGTGATTCTTGTTATTTATTCGTTTTCCATCCCTAGCAGAGCAGTTATTTCTGTTATTTAATTGTATTCCATCCCTAGCTAGCAAAACAGTGATTTTTGTCATTTACTTGTATTCCACCCATAGCAGAGCAGTGATTTCTGTTATTTAATTGTATTCAATCCCTAGCAGAGTGGATATTGTGATTCTTTCAAATTCCTGTTCCTGACTGATTCTCTTTAAGACACTTGACAAATGGTACACAGCATCCTTTGTCATATTCCCAAGTTCAAAGGCAATTGGTCTGATCTGGATGGCCTTGAAGATGGGACATCCACAGAAAAGAACTAACCCTTCGCTTTAGCATAAAAGATTGAAATATGAACAGGATCGTTTTAATTGCACATTACGGTACTGTAAGTCAGGTTTTTATTTAAATGTGTCCATTTAACACGCTCAACTGTTCACGCTGAGCACGCTAAGCATGAACAGTTGAGTGTGTTAAATGGACACGTTCCATTGAAAAACCCGGCTTACAGCAATGTGCAATTAAAACGATTCTATTCATATTTTAATAGGAGGCACTTACACGGCACAGCAATCTATTCTGAAACGGGCCAGCGTGCTTTCCTAATGGAAAAAATAATGACATTTAACCATTAGGAGATTTCCCGGGGGCAGAAATCTATGCCGTGGGGTCTGGAATTAATGTATTGTGAAAATCAGGGACACACATAGGCAGGACTAACAGGCTGATGTAAAGATCTCGCCTTCCATGTAAAGAACGATATAAAAACTTTGTGACCCCGTCTTTTGCCTCCCCCAAGAAAGATACAAGGGCTAGTATTACAATTACTGCTATTGTACTGATTCATTCAAAGTTCGCACCACTTTGCAAAGCAAAGTTATAGAGCAGTAATAGTTTCAGGGGACTCAACTGTGGCCGCTGGCATCACCAATGGGCCACACATGATGTTTAGTATATGTAGTGTAGCAGAAGGCTGTCATGGACAGCGGTCATGCCACAACAGTGATTGGAGACTGGAAACATACTGCAGGATATAGTCAATTCCCAACCTACTGATTGGTCATAGCCAACATGCATGGGAACCATTGACAATGTGGAGGTGGGAAGTGCCTTTCCTACCAACACGAGAGTCCACATCAACACTGTTTGGGTACCTAAAAAGTTTGATCCTCTCCTATGTTTTCTATATTCCATGATGTACATTGCATTGTCCCATCAACAGTCCAACTTAAACATTTTTGCAACAAATTACATAAAACTCAGTCAAGTGATCGATTTAATTCATCCGAATGGGTCTGAATACGAATTTTTGTTGCGGCAACATGTGAGTCATGTATACAGTTTCGGGGTCCCGAATGCCATTCGGACCTCAGCTTTAGTAATATAAGTATATGGCTTCCAGACCCGAATGCAATTCAGAAATTCGGATACCCAATGCCATTCGGGTTTAGGAGATTCAGCTTTAGTATTAATATCAGTATATGGTTTTCTGTGGTATTCGTAACAAATTTTATTCATAAACTTATCCAAAACTAAAGAAAATTCAGATTTCATCCGAATCATCCGAAACCCCAAACCGAATTAAATTTCGGACCCGAATCTCGAAATAACAAAATATCTGAACCAAATTTTTCTGCAGCTTACATCTAATACTTGTAGCAAAACCTTGAAATGCCGCTGGGAAGCAGATAGCAGAACATATATCTATGAAACGCATTGAGAGACATCTCCGCTGATCACCTCTTCTATATTTCTTCATAATGGAATGAAGAGAAGAACTGGATTCTCTGTGAAGTGCAATGTGAAGTAACTAGTAGCACATAGGTGATAGACAAGAAGACCTGTATTCTGAGGCTGTACAAAGAAAAGGAAGCAATATAAGCTGTGTATATGGAAATCCTTATCAAATCTGTTTTTATTAATATGAAAGTAGTTTTTGTATTTTGCTATAAATCTGGATTACTATTGGGTAACTTAAGCCCGTCCTTACTCTACACAAATTGATGAAATGGGATTTCGTACCCCGCAGGCCGCCTAACTCCCTCCTGGTGGATCTGATTCTATCTCTTCAATAGCATTAGCAGCCGAAGGATTCATCTCACTTGTTGCATGGAGTTGCGCTTTACAGAAATAAAATATTGTGTACAGGTCAGAGAGAATATAATGAAGGGCTCTGTGGGTTCAGCCGCCATAAAGAAAAGTAAGAGAGGTAGATTAATGAATGGCTGGGCCTGTGCAGGAAGATGAGGCTGTTTCTAGGAAGCCGCCGAGGGCAATAAAAGCTGCTCAGTGGGAAGTGATGAATGACCTCTGCTCACCGTGAATCTTGTTATATGTCATAGATCAGCGATATACAAGCATTTACTCTGTAAGTGGCGGCGGAGGGAGCAACTGCAGCGGCGGCCGTAAAATCCTGTTAGCGAGGCCAGTGACAGGCCCCCTGACAGCCGCGGACAGTGGCCGTTTTTAAAGGCAGCACAGAGGCCCGGGGGGCAATTGCCACCCTGCCCCCTGGCCCAGTCCGCCCCTGCATCGGAGGAAGAATGACAAATATTGGAACAAACAGCCCAGGGATGGCTGGAAAACAAGGGGGTCTGGAGCGAAGAATAATATCATCAACGGGACCATTTATAAACTTTCATCATCTATAACTGTGTAACAGAGATATCTATCTATCTATCTATCTATCTATCTATCTATCTATCTATCTATCTATCTATCTATCTATCTATCTACCTACCTATCTATCTATCTATCTACACTATATTGCCAAAAGTATTGGGACACCCCTCCAAATCATTGGATTGAGGTGTTCCAATCACCTCCATGGCCACAGGGGTATAAAATCACGCACCTCGGCATGCAGACGCTTCTACAAACATTTGTGGAAGAATGAATCGCTCTCAGGTGCTCAGTGAATTCAAGCGTGGTACCGTGATAGGTTGCCACCTGTGCAATAAGTCCATCCGTGAAAGTTCCTTGCTACTACCTGTTAGTGGCATTATAACAAAGTGGAAGCAACTGGGAACAAGAGCAACTCAGCTACGAAGTGGTAGGCCACGTAAAATGACAGAGCGGGGTCAGCGCATGCTGAAGCGCACAGTGCGCAGAAGTCGCCAACTGTCTGCAGAGACAATAGCTACAGACCTCCAAACTTCGTGTGGCCTTCAACAGTGCATACAGAGCTTCATGGAATGGGTTTCCATGGCTGAGCAGCTGCATCCAAGCCTTACATCACCAAGTGCAATGCAAAGCGTGGGATGCCGTGGTGTAAAGCACGCCGCCACTGGACTCTAGAGAAGTGGAGACGTGTTCTCTGGAGTGACCAATCCCGCTTCTCTGTCTGGCAATCCGATGGACGTGTCTGGCGGTTGCCAGGAGAACGGTACTTGCCTGACTGCATTGTGCCAAGTGTAAAGTTTGGTGGAGGGGTGATTATGGGGTGGGGTTGTTTTTCAGGGGTTGGGCTTGACCCCTTAGTTCCAGTGAAGGGAACTCTTAAGACATCAGCATACCAAGACATTTTGGACAATTTTATGCTCCCAGCTTTGTGGGAACAGTTTGGGGATGAGTTAGAGCGGAGACTGCGAGCCTGGCCTTCTCTTCCAACATCAGTATCTGACCTCACAAAAGCACTTCTGGAAGAATGGTCAAACATTCCCATAGACACACTCCCAAACCTTGTGGACGCCTTCCCAGAAAAGTTGAAGCCGTTATAGCTGCAAAGGGCGGGCCAACTCAATACTGAGCCCTACGGACTAAGACTGGGATTCCATTAAAGTTCATGTGCGTGTAAAGGCCGGCGTCCCAATATTTTTGGCAATATAGTGCATCTATTATATCTGTCTCGAGATCTGGTGATAACATCGCTGGGTCTATAATAAGGAATGTAATCATAATGGAAAGGTTTTATTTTAAAATCTCCTTAGCATGTTGGTGGTGGGTGGAGGCAAAATATAAGCATACTAAACTTTAGCTTTATATGTTTTTTTTTTTACCCAACATCACTTTTATGAGTGAAAATATTTTTGGTAGCTGGCACTCGGCGGGCCTGGCAATGAGCAGTGCCCACTATGAAAGATGAGGCAGCTTTGATGGGACTCAGCATTTGTGACTACATTGTCACCGTGACATATTCCTCTGTGCCAGACAGTAAAACCATAATCAAAGGCACTCAGCTAGACATCAAATAAATGTAATCCCTTAACAGCTGTTTTTTAGCGAAGGCTTTTGTCAATGATCCCTCATTATGAGCCCTGTGCCGTTGGTTCCTCGGTAGACTGGCCAAAACAGTCTGTGGCCTTTCCCTAGCCGCTCGGGCGTAAAATCCTCTCAATCTGTCCTGGCAAAAGTCTGGCCTGGGACTTCCAGTGAAAGCACGGACAATTTATAAAGGCGGGATCGGAACTGGGCAACAAAAGCGACATCTGTGTGTATTGTACATCTGGAGAGGATTCAGACTGTCCATAATGGCTGTGACAAGGGGAAAGCCATTTGTTGATAAGCGCACCTCCGTGCTTAAAAAAATTACAGATCTCACAAATCGATGTTAAAAGGTTGCAGGTAGGCTTCCTTCCTGCCAAGCCATCTCCTAAAACAGGTGCATGCCGAGTCCAGGCTGTGCCGAGATGCAGCTTATGCCTTCTCCCTATCTGGATGGCACTTAGTTTGCACCCACTGAGCATCATAAACAGTTGCCATTTTTTTCCCTTCCTAAAATACTGTTTTCACATTTTTTATACCCGTTTTTTGCTCCTTATCTCCTCTAGCCTATTTCATCAATGGCTGTAGATTATTGCTGTGGCTCAGCTACCTGATAGTGGCAATGGGGAACCATGCCTCCTCAATGGGTTGGTCGGTTGGGTTGTAGTGGCCATCAGGGGCAAATGTGACAGGGTGACAACTCAACAGACCTATTGGGAAACAGGGACAGAGCCAGGGGCATAACTAGAGATCACAGGGCCCCATAGCAAAATTTTGTATGGGGCCCTGTGATTTCTAGTTATGCCCCTTGCAGAGCCCACCTGAGATCCCAAACAGCCCACCTGAGAGTGACCCTGCACAGCCCACCATAGACTCTCTATGGTGGGCTGTGCAGGGTCTCAGGTGGGCTGATCACACCCATGCAAACCTCTTACCTGTCAGCCCTGATCCGCTGTCAGACTCCTCCACTGCTGGGCCTCGCCTCCTCCTCCATGGTCGCTGGCAGACCCCGCCTCCTCAGTTGCCGGGCCCCACCTCCTCCTCGACTGCCAACGCCGGGCCCCGCCTCCTCCTCCGCTGCCTCCACTGAGCCCAGCCTGTCACTGACTCAGTTGCGGATGTGAGGAGGAATGTCCTGCTGCACAGATCACTGACAGGTTGTCAGTGATCTGAACAGCGGCATGTTCCTCCTCACAGCCACCAGTAACAGCTAGAGGCCTGCGATGCCATAACGACCCAGGTGGCCAACATGGCATCAGGGGATGCCAACATGGCATCCTCGTCCTGGCCAGACCCCCCCCCCCCCCCCCATGTGCTCTGGGCCCCATAGCGACCGCCTTCTGCCACTGGACAGAGCATTGTCACCATAACAATGTCTGAGCAAGGATCTTCAGGGCAGGATCTGCAGGTATTATTTTAAGTTGCAGATTACATTACTAAGGTAGTTCAGAGGTCCCCTTTATCCATTTAAGTCCCTTTTGCCATGTCAAACACCAATTCCTCCTCTGTACTAAATAATACCACCACACCATGGGATGGAGTTTAATGGCCACAGCAGCCTTTTATTAACAAAAACCAGTATAAATAATATTTTATAAATAACAAACAGCAAGAAATAACCAGGCCCTAGTATGAGATGTTCTGAAGCCATAAGGCTCCTTGCCGTTAATACATTTGATATTGCCAGTAACTAGCAGATGTATGTGGGGGAAAGGACTTTAATTACATCTTGATTGGTTTCCTTTCAAAAACATTGTGGTGGCATACAGAGCCAAAATGATGAAAATTGTGATACTATCCAAATATTTATGAACCCGAACTTTATATCCGGAGGTGTGGGAACAACCAGCAACATGTATTTTGACTCCAAAGCTTCAAACAGGGTTCTGTAGAACTCTAGGATTCCTCCAGAGGTTCCATGAGGAGTGACTGATTTCTTTCCCAAACAATGACAACCAATGTGAGGGGTTCATTTTCTACGATATAAAACTCAAGGGGTCAGATATTCACTGATCGCCAGTTTAGGGGGACAGTCCTCCACTGACCAGGCTTTCTCCACCAAGGTTCTTTGGAACTCTAGGGCTCCTCCAGAGGTTAATAGGGATTTGGGCAGTGGTGGATTTGTCTTCCAACTGCAATGACCACCAATAAAAGGGGGTAATTTTTCACTGACATAAAATATAAGGGGTCACTTCTTCAGTGATCGTCAGTGTAGGGGGACAGTTCTCCACTGATCAGACTTTCTAAACCAGGGTTCTGTTGAACCCAAGGGTCTGTCCAGAGGTTGCTAGGGGTTCCTTGAGGTGGTCAATTCTCCCCCCTACTACAATGACCACCAATGTAAGGGGGTACTTTTGCATTGACATCAACTGTAAGGAGACACTTCTTCACTGACTGTTCATGTAGGGGAATAACTCTAAACTGACCACTGAGCAGGCTTTCTAAACCAGGGTTCTGTGGAACCCTAAGGATCCTCCAGAGGTTGCTAGGGGTTTCTCAAGCAGTGGTGGGTTTGTCTCTCAACTAATGTAAGGGGGCCATTTTCCACTGGCATAGAATGTAAGGGGAGACTTCTTCACTGATCTCCAGTGTACGGGGACAGTCCTTCACTGACCACTGAGCAGGCTTTCTAAACCAGGGTTCTGTGGAACTCTTGGGTTCCTCCAGTTGCTGCGAGGGGTTTCTCAAGCAGCGGCTAATTTGTCTCTCTACTTCAATGACCACCGACATAAGGGGGTACATTTCCACTAACCTCAAATTTAAGAGGTCACTTCTTCACTAATCGCCAGTGTAGGGGGACAGTTCTCCACTCACCACCAGTGTAGGAGGATCCTTCAATTTTCACAACCTGTGTTTCTTTTATGACCATTAATTTTATATTAAGATTAATATTGACTTACTAAGCATTAAGATGTTGTAAAAAAGAACCTCCTTGGGAGTCAAATACTCTAGGTTTGCCACATTCTTCATTCTTTTATTTAAACGTTCTACAACCTACCAATCATAAGAACCCAGCAAGTGGCTCATCCTTCCAGGCTCCAGCTTTAAATGAAAAAAAAAGAATATCTTGAGAAGAGAGGACTATTCCTTTAAAAAGCGCATTCAGCACTCAAGAGATAGGAAGCCATCAGTGGGATTCAAGCTGAAGTCAATCCCCTTTCCATCTCCTCAGGACTTATACTCACCCTTACGCTTGGCACATTCAATGAGGAAGCAGCTGGGATGACCTTTTCAGAGATGCATAAGTAAACATATAATGATTGTGTTACCTCAAACAAATCAACATGTACAAATAGCTGAATGTATTATTCATGAGATTGCAGATATTCCTGATGGGAGAAACAAGGACAGGGATTTTGCGGATGGATGGAACAGAACAAGATACAGGAGCCAAGCTGGGACAGAAGGGAATGGAAACTGGTATCATAAATATATTAAGATATTAGGTGTTTTAAACAGTATTTCTCCCTCACCTACCTTCCTGATTCGTTTCATTAATCTCTGCACAGCCTTAGTCATAGTTATGACTAAGGCCAAGTAAGGTAGAAACGCGTCAGAAGTTGTTCTTTATAGAGATGCATGTGGAATGAAATTTGATTCCTTTTGGAGGAGCATCGTGTGCCTGTTTTGCGGTATCTAAGATACCTTTGGAGTGAACTGGAAAGCCGATGGTGAGCCAGATCTTCTCCTCCAACATCAGTACCTAACCTCAAAAATGCCCTTTTCGAAAATGGTCCACAAATTCCCGCAGACAGTGTGGAAAGCCTTTCCAGAAGAGTGAAGAATTGTTGAAGCCACCAATGGAGGGAGGGGGGCAACTCCGCTTAATGCCCATAACTTTGAAATAAGGTGTCCATCAAGTTCACATAGATGTGATGGTCAAGTATCCACAAATTTGAGGCCATATAGTGTATATATATGTAGCCCCCATCACCTTTTGTGAAGTGGCTACTAGTAATTGCCTGGGCTGTAGTCAGTCTGGCTAGATTATAGTTGGTTAATTTCAGGTGTCTGGCATGGGTTGTACCTACCTGGGTGGGGTGTGACTCTACTGTATTGTGGGACAGCCATTGAGGGGCACTGTGAGTGTATGTACAGTTCACCAGCCAATCACTGGGTTTCTCTCAATCAGTGGTGCATGCTGGGATAGGGTACATATACTGGAGGGAACTGCCATGTGCTCAGTCTTGTGCCAGCCATGGATTAGTTAAGGGCTAGGTGCTGTCCAGCCTACCCCCCAGGCTAGGCCGAGGGGGGTGGGCAGATGTTGGAGTGCGGGAAGTGTTTCACTAGGCCTCAAGTATGGAGGAGACTGTTGCTGTTGTCGGAGGAGGAGAACCAGGGAAGCTGATGGCTACTGGAGGTCCCTGGAACATAGTGGGCCTCAGGAGCAAGTCTGGTGTCTCTCCTGTTGAGGATCTGTGCTCATCTGCTACTTTAATTCCACAAATGGATCTACACTAAGATGCTAAAAAAGGTATGGTGAGTCTGGAGTCTATGTCTGTACTACCCCGGGATGTCTAGGACCCCTATCCCTCTCTCCCCAGTATGAAGCATTGCACTTCTGGGGTGGATCTAAGCTTTGCGGGCACTAGAAGAGGGTTATTAATGCTAATGGGGCGGCTGAAGACCAAAACCCCCCAGACAACCAGTGATGACTCGGATTACTCTGGCAGCCCCTTCAGGGGTGAGCGCTACATATATAAAGGACCGGTTTATAGACGGTAAAAATAACTGTATAGAAGTGCGCCGTGTTTTTTGTTTGCACAACCTTTGAACTAGTTCTCATTATTTTACTTTGACAAACAGAAGTACCGACGGAACCCACCAGAAGTCCCCCTCGAGGTACGTATACTGCTGGTGGATAATCCATGCTCATTGGTCTATAGAAGATGGTCTGTCCCTCAATACGGATCCGTGCCATTGGGTAGGAAGGAAATCAGACTTAGCACATTTTTGTTTGGGGCAATAAACATTACGCAGTCGGCTGCCTGTGTTATTCTCAGGTGTTGTCGCAGTCTACGTCAAGCAAAGCTTTTAGTGCACTGTGTTAACACATTAACACACGCCAGTGAGCTGGAGGAAGTTTGTTACATATGAATAATGAAGAGAAAAATATCCTTTCAGTTCTCTCTTAAGTAAAGCAAGCAGAGTTATCGGGGATTTGTTTGGGTTTGCGTGTAATCCCCATTCTTAGCAACCCTCGGCCACCTTAAGATTTAAAGCTGAACTCCAATCAGACATAAAAGACAGAAATTAATGCAACTCCGTCATCAATAATACATCATCAAATGTATCTTTTAAAGGTAAGAACGTGAACGTGACCTGGTATCAGCCTCCGGACAGCAGGGCAGGAGTGTGAGAAGAAGAACCAGCACACAGAGCCAGTCAGTTCATGTATGCTGATTGGAGGAGAGATCAGCCCTCCTTTATGTTTCACCGTCACAGGCTCGGGTGTGGGTCCAGGGCAAGGAAGTGGGTTGAATGACAATGGCTCTCAGACTGAGGACATCTAGCTGTCGGAAACAAGAACGTCAGGCGACATTTGTGGATTGTAGGTGAATATTGCAGAAATAGCTGATTTTATTATTTTATCTTTTAATGGATTGTTCTTTTTTTTAATCTTATTTCTGGTTCTGCTTTCAATTTATACCACAATTTCAAGCAAAACCCCTTTCTCATGTTAATAGGGAGGTGGAGGGTTAGATTTAGGAGTCTATATAACCAATTTGCAGAACCATTTTCTCTGCGAATCTTTCAGAGCATTCGTTCTGTGCGAATAAATTCAATTTGATATTCCGTTTTCAGATCGAATGTATGTAATGTAATACTGCATTATGACCACTAGATGGGGCTTTGCCACAGACACCTGCTTATCTCCTGGCGGCTGGAGGACATCCAGCATCAACTAGCACCTGACTGTCCCTGGCTCGCCTCTTTTAATTCATTTGATTTCAGTGTTGTCAAACACGGAGGCTCAGCATCTCATGTTTGTGTTATCAAGGGCCAGGTCTGTTGGTGGCAGCAGTGAAATGGGTGGAAAGCTGCACAGAGCTCTTAGCAACCTGGGACACTGTGACCGCCCCCCTGCCACCCACTTCACCACCCAGCCACCCCCCAATGAGATGCCACTTCAGGATGCCTCATTATAGGGCAGTCTAAATGCATATGCAGCCTGCCTAGGAACGCCCACTCCTCCAGACTCAGGTGCAATTGATGGAGGTGCCCTCCGCACACCTTTCAGCAGTCCCGGCCAACAATCAAATAAATGGTGCTCGAAGTAACTTCACGGATGGCACCGTGCAAAACACAAGATTGAAGAAAATAGGTCACCAGCACTCCATAAGTTAAAATGAATGAGTCCTTTTAATGGACAATGATGTCACAGAAATCCAACATGAGCCGACGTTTCGGGGCCACACAGGGTCCCTTCTTCAAGGCAAGAGATGTGACAATGTAATAACATCCACAAGCTACATATATACCCCATGTAATCAAATCATTAGTGATGTACACGCCCCCAGTGATGTGAAAACGGCGGGAAAATAGGCCATTTTGAAAAAAAAAGAAAAGAAAAAACTCTATATGATATAATCTCATTTAACGTCATCATATATAGAACATCATATATACAACATCCAAACTACTTACTGGACGGTCCCCGCGGTCCTTTTTGGTGCTCTGTCTTTCTTCCCTGTGCTCTTTTGTTTTTGTCTCTGTTACTGTTTTATGTCTGTCCGTTATTATGTTTATTGGTGATAATTAATAGCCTTATTATATCTCATTATATCTTATTTATATGTTTTATCTCAATTGCTCTGTTTCTCCCCCCGATCTGATGCTCTATGCTTTGTTTGTCTGACAGTGACGCCGGTATACCTGTTGTATGCTGGCGTCACCCGTACGGAACCTTTCGGATAGTTTGGCACATACGCAATACAGTATAGAGGAGAGTTGTATCTCCCGATCGCTATGGTTACTGATGACGCGTATTGAATACGCCGATACCAAGCGACGCGCCACATACTATGGAGTAACGAACAGCCATCAGATATATCCCTGCCACGTACTGACTAACTCTACGGCGGATGACACACAGCCATGGCATTGATCTTGAGCATCAGATTGCGGGGACCGTCCAGTAAGTAGTTTGGATGTTATATATATGATGTTTTATATATGATGACGTTAAATGAGATTATATCATATAGAGTTTTTTCTGTTCTTTTTTTCAAAATGGCCTTTTTTCCCGCCGTTTTCACATCACTGGGGGCGTGTACATCACTAATGATTTGATTACATGGGGTATATATGTAGCTTGTGGATGTTATTACATTGTCACATCTCTTGCCTTGAAGAAGGGACCCTGTGTGGCCCCGAAACGTCGGCTCATGTTGGATTTCTGTGACATCATTGTCCATTAAAAGGACTCATTCATTTTAACTTATGGAGTGCTGGTGACCTATTTCTTCACTCCTCCAGACTGACATCCACCCACCAAGGCATTTTTGATATTTGCATAACTCCTCCCAAGAGCCAGCCCACTGCGTGCATCAGGACCAGGGGGGTCCCGACGCCAGGTGTCACCCGGTCTCCAGACCGGGTGACACCCCACCGTGTCGTCATCGCGCGTGACATAATTGCGTGTGACATCATCGCGCATGCGCGGCCATCTGATTGACGCCTGCCGGCGGCCATCTTGGTGCCGGCAGAGAGAGGAGGGGACATTCACATGGCGGAATGAGGTATGCCGCTGGGTCCCCTCCTCTCTCCTGACACTGTTAGGCTCTCGGTCCATGACCGAGTGGCCGACTTTTTAGAGGGGGTAACACCAAAATGACTGTCAGTGACGCCACTGATCAGGACTGAGTACTCTTGAGAGCAGTACTGATGCAGGTTGCTGTGATGTGTCCAGAAAACTATTTACAGCACCCTGCCGGTTCCTCCCACCAGCCACATCTGCCTGCATTGCATAGAGAAGCGCAGAGACGCAGTGGTGATGTCACTGGATCTAAAATAAGGTATGCCACGAAAGCAGAAATGTTTTATTTAAATATTGAATTAGTACCTTGATGAGGGGGCAGAGAGGAGCCAGGGAAGGCAAAATATAAGTGGATTAAACTTCACCTCAAAGAATATATCACAGCATGCTATTCTGAGCAGAACCGAATAATGATATTTTTCCTGTAGCTCCAGCGCTCTGCTGCGTGCGCATTATCACCGCTTGCAGAGGATGTGGGAGTTTGTTATTTTTTTGTGTGTGTTTCTTTTTTTTCCCCTCCAGAGATTCTGCCACTTTGTTGCTAAGTGAGATCAGTGGCTGTTTCCAAGCTCGTGTTTCTGTTGAAGCTTTTTTCCTGAAATACTTAACCGCTAATCCCCTCTATCGCTTCATCTGTGCAGCGCCGAGGTCCGGGCAGGTGAATGCGCTCTCCTGAGCTTTTATCACAATCAGCCCGGTCTGCGTAATCTATTTATCTCCGGGGCGCGCGTTGATAGGAGAACTGAGCAGATTGTCAACTCTTTCTGCACCAAAGCCGAAGAAGATTGCGCTGCGCCTTTCAAGCTCAAAGTGTATCTAAAGGCGAAAGATTTTTTCCCCCATAGCTTTGTATAGATTAGAGAAGGGTTAGAACCCCGGTCAGATTTTATTGCAAAAGGGGTAGACATGATGAGCGCTGGATTTAGTAGAAATCTGGTGTGGGTACGCCTCTGAACCACTTCAGGACTGCAATAGGTGATGCACCAATACTGATACCGAGTACGAGTACCCGCCCAAATACTCCCGATGCCTATCGCGATAATGGAACTTAACCGGGCGGCGAGTCATTACATGCCGCAGGCTTCCTGATTGGCCGGGAAGCTTGCTCAATGCTCTCTCATCACCAGGGAGCATAGAGTTGGCTTCCCAGCCAATCAAAAGGCTGGGGGGCGGGTAATGACTTGCCCCTGACCTCTGGATTGGCCGGAAAACCAGCTCCATGCTCCCTCGTCACTTGGTGATGAGGGAGCATGGAGCCAGCTTCCCGCTTAATCAGGAAGCCGAGCGGCGTGTAATGACCCGCTGCCCAGCTTCCTAATTGGTTGGGAAGCTGGACAATCAGGAAGCCAGGTGGTGAGTCATTACTCCCCCCCCCCAGCTTCCTGATTGGCCAGAAAGCCGGCTCCATGCTTCCTTGTCAGCTGGTGACAAGGGAGCATGGAGGCGGCTTCCCAGCTAATCAGGAAGCCGGGTGGCGAGTCTTTACATGCCGCCCGGCTTCTTTAATGGGGCTTCCAGTATCGGTATTCGGCCAAATTAGACCAGGGCCAATTAACCTTCCAGCATGTCTTTGGAGTATGGGAGGAAACTGGAGGACCTGGAGGAAACCAACACAAGCACAGGGAGAACATGCAAATTCCATGAAGATAGTGTCCTGACCAGAATTTGAACCAGGAACTCCATTGCTGCATCGTTATATCAAGATCTCGGCTGCTGCAGCACCGGTTTTCTCAGCAGGTGCCTGGCTGTCACATACAAGTGTTTAAATGGCTGTAGAGCCATCCGATTAATTGTACGCTGCTGCTGAGTGTTCGCCCATAACACCAACACCCTCCACAGCTGCTGCTGGCTATCCTGATACCAGCATGGTGGGTGTCTCTGTGGTTAGATCAGATGGAGGTCATCACACTTCCAGCGTCTGATCTCCCCTTGATCACTGAAACTGGAAGCGACAAGGATTTAGTCACTTCTGGTTCTGCTGTAGCCGGAGAACAAGCTAGTGAAGCATTATCTGTGCCTCATTAGCTTCTTTGGGATCCATAGGTGTTTACTAGACTCCTGGTGTTTTCATAAAGTAGACCTGTCACTGTATCTGTGCTATGTTTTTGTGTTTTTTCTATTATTTTATGTGACTTTATTTGAAAACCTTTTTTTTTTTTTTTTTTTTTTACACTTAATTTTATTGCTATCACATAGGGGGCTAATAATCAGGCACTGGGGTGGATCCCGACAATATAGTGTCTTTGCACTGTCAGCATATAGCAGGCAGTAGCCCGCTATATTCTGACTTTGGACCCAGGAGGACATTAGTAAATGTGCTCCTGTCACCCAAAAGAGAACTAAAGCCAAAAATTATATAGTTAGTGTATAGTTCTCTTTGGGGAAAAAAGGTTAAAAAAAGCCAAGTCACATATATGTACAGATCTGAAAGATATACACAAAGCTCACCAGGATTCAAGGAAGAATACACATGACTCTTGTACTGTATGAGGACAATATTTGCTCATCGCGTAGTTCAGCTTTAAGTCTGTTTAGCTAGACTTAGGATGCAGGTAGTTCTTCCAGGGAGTATAGACAGACTCTGAGCTCTCTGTAGCCTGGACACTGCTATCGCTTCCTCTGCATGAATGAAATTTCAAACACATACATGAAGACCTCTTACTGTCTGCAAAAGACTTATCACAGGGCCTTAGGGAGATTTACACGGGGTCACTGACACTGACTCATTCGCTGCTGATACAGTCCCCAGTATCCAGCACCACACTTTTCCTTCCTTGCCTCGGGTTCTTTGGAAAAGCATAGAGGTGAATAATTCACACAAAGGCAGATGGCAGAATAATTCTATTTGATCTTTGATGACTGTCTGGTGTCATAGCTCCCCAGTTGGCGTCAACTGACATTCACAGATGAAGAGAATGACAGCAGACTACAAAAGCTGTGTATGAGCTCTGTAAGGCCGGTCTTGTCGGCGGAGTCCAACTTTTTCCTTTAAAAATAGTCAAGTTTATTTAAGAAGAGAAAGAAAGGAAGAAAAAAAGAAAGAAAGAAATACAAAGAAAAATGAAAGGGAGGAAGGAAGTAAACAAGGAGGGAGGAAAGGAAGGAAAGGAGGGAGATAAATAAAAAAGGAAAGAAAGAAAGAAACATAGAAGATGGAAGGAAGAAAGGAAGGAAGGAGAGAAGGAAAGAAGGGCAGGAGGGAGAGAGATAAAAAAGAGAAATACATGAAAGAAAGAAAGAAGGGAGGAAGGAAGGAAGGTGGAAGAGAGATAGTGAGGGAGAAAGGACAGAAGGAAGGCAAGATGGTGGAAGGGAGAGAGAATAAAAAAAAGGATAAATAAAGGAAAAAGAAAGAAAGGTGGGAGGGAGAGAGGGAGGAAGGAAGGAGGGAGGGAGGTTTTAGAGGTTCTAACCCTTCCAGTCTCTATACAAACTATGAAAGAAAGGTTGCTGTTAGGGTGAACCGGAGCTCAGACTACACAGACTCTCCCCTACAGACTACTGTGGTCTGTGTCTTCTTAAATCCTGACTTTTCCAACAGCCATTGACCATGTGGAAGAAAAGCTTCAAAGACATGAAGAAAAGCCATTGAGATGCTTGGTGGGTTGGTGTCCCTCTCATTGTACTGTCCTCACCCAATCTGCAGGGAGTTTTATGCTCTGCTGGTGAGCTCATTGTGTGTACTCTGCTAATATACACTACTGTCCCTTTACCAAACACGCCAAGTCCTCCTGGCATCGGAGGGGTTAAATCAGAATCGATGTTCCTATGATACACTATAGCTCAGATAAGGTAAAAGCTCAGCAGTTTAACAAATGACTTGGTATCAGCATGTCAATATTTAATGTCAACATTTGTATCTTATAGAATAACAATGAGTGATGTAAGAGGAGGAAGATCAGACCCAATGTTTACATGTAATTAGTCTCATCTCTAAAACATAAGCGCAGCTAAAGATAAACATAGATCTCCTCTCTTTCCTATTGCGCATTCGACACAAATGGTTCATATGGCCTCTTGTGATCAGATGACAGGAAGACACACATCCCAAATGTGACCTCAAATATTTTGCTTTGTTAAATGAATGTTCATCTCAGGGAAGCCGGTATTGGCGGCTGCTAAAACGTCATTGAGCTGATGGTTTGTCTTTTATTGCTACAAACATGAAGTAGGGATGAGCGAAGTCTTGCACAGGAATACCGGATTTATCCTTTGGAGGGTTTTTTTTTTAGAAATTGGCCTCAAATTTCAATATTTGCTTAAAAAAATGATCTTGTGGTTTTGTTTTCTAACAAAGCTCTGTGATTACTATGTGAGCACTGACACAGTTGATAAACAAAGCCATCACTAACCCTTCCACTAACCCTAATGCTAACTCTAACCCTATTGCTAACCCTAACTAGGGATGGGTTCAGGTTCAGACAGGGGCGTCACCAAGCCGGGTATCACCCGGTGCGGCTACCAGGTGTCACCCAGCATGTACGTCGTTACGTTAAGCATCACGTCATTACTCACATGCGTAATGATGTCAAGTAAACTTCACTGCCGGTGGTTATCTTGATGATGGACGCCAGCAAAGGGAGGGTCTTTGCCAAATCCCCTCTTCTCTTGTGCAGCTGTTAGGCTCTTGGTCTATGACCGAGTGCCCAACTTTTCAGAGGGGGGGTGACACCAAAATGACTGTCAGTAATTTTGGTGTCACCGCCCCCCTCTTCTGAAGCCAATGCGTTCAAACCAAACCCGGTCTTAACCTAATTTATTCCTACAAGGAAGTGCCATGGGCTCTTCCACCAATCAGCTGCATGCTGGGCATTCCCCGCGCCGCAGTTGCATGTATACTAAGGGGTGGGAAGCTTATAGTGACATACAGTTATTTACCTTATACGGCCACATAGCCATATTAGGTAAATGTCATTGACCAAATATAGACATGTAGCCATATAAGATAAATTATGTCACAGCATTCCCTGCCCGCAGCTGATTGGGTTGTACAGATGGAGCTTCCTTCCATTTTTGGAAGAAGCTCCTTCCGGGTTCAGAGGAGCTCAGCTTTGGACCAAGTTTAGCCTGAACCTGAGCTTATTCTTAACTCCAGCTCTAACCCTTTTGATTATCAATGAGGTCATGTGATCACCATGTTTGGAAGGACATGTGTCTTTATTGATAAACAAAAGCGTTAGGGTTAGTGCTCGAGTAGACTTCCGTTCCTCAATATCTAATGTCAAGTTTCCAGTTTAGGAGGAGTCATTTTTGGCACAACAACAGGTCCAGGGTAGTTTAAAGGAGTTTTTGGAACCTACATGAGCCACTTATGGAACATTGCACCCTTAAAAAGTACCAAAATCCACATTAAGTTTTCCATCTTCTGTTGGCTCCTTTGCATTCAGCTAAAATGTTAAAATTTTAGGGAAATATAAAAAAACTTTAAGATTTAGGACTAAAATCTGAAAGGTAGACTATAGCTAATAAATTGGAGAGCGCATAAAAATATACACTACAGTTCCTATACTCGCCAGCTCCATCTAGGGGTGGTAGTACCAGGGAATGGCATCCGCCTGACTATACAGCGTATATTTTATCAATGAAGACTTCGGTGATCCTGCAGTGAAGGACCTTGTTCACCGTGCCAAATGATCCTGGTGGACACTACAATCTACCCTGTTGGCACACATTGCTGTCAGGGTTTCTTACCATCCCTCCTCTAGTCGGCTGCAGCATGGCTTGTTTTGCAGTATGTTTGACAATGTTGTTCAACTTTGGCGCCCTCTTATTACCAAACCCATAAACATTACCATTCTGCAACTACTAGCAAACTCCTGAAAAATTCCTGTCTCAGAGTGATGATGCAAACACCAGTTCACTATTTAACCATAAGCTTGTCCATTCAGTCACCACCCTTGTGTGTGTTCAAACCTACTAAGTGCTCTGCAGTTGTTCCTGTTCTTCATGTATGGCCCTGGCTCTGACTGACCGAACTCCTGGTTCTTGACTCTGGCTATTGTTTCCATTCATCCTGCTCTCAGAGTTTGGGCTCGGCTGGCTACCCTCTTCGGCATCTGACCTGTGGCTTGGCATTGACTACGTCCTGGACTTCCTCCATAGTTTTTTTGCGATTTTTGTTTATTGTTTTTCTCAATAAACTCCTTTTATTTTTAACCTGCACTTAAGTTTCTGTCTGGTTTCTTGGTTCCCTAACAATCGCACAGACATGGTCTGTTGTTGTCACTATCAGGGAGGGGGGATCATGATGTGCAGCCAATGCTGGAGCAAGTGCCCATAGACGGGAAGTGACTGATAGAATCTGGAGGAGATCAGCAGCACCAGGAAAATTAAAAATGATGGAAAAAAGACTTAATCAAAAAACAAATATAACAATTATTATTGATAAAAAGTGCTTGAGCAAAATAAATGTCATCCAATTTGCTTTTACATCTCATGTTTAGTTTACTAATTTGTATTGAGATTGTAGTCCATCCCGGGGGCCAGTTTGGAGCGGTGACTACTTTACAACACACACAGGGACCATGGTGAACAAAAGTAGCCCCCCTCCAGAAGGAAGGACAGAGTCAGCACCAATTCAGAGATGATTTGAGGATCTACAGCCGAGTGATACACAAACAAGATACATTTTTGTTAATAGTTAAGTTACTTGAATGTATTTTTTAGATTTTATTGCTGAGTTTAGTGTCACTTTTATCTCTTTTGGCATATCAATTATGAATGTTTCTCTTACAGAAGAGGATAGTAATATGGCCTCTTGAAAGGGGTCGTTAGAAGTTGTCAGTAATGGATCTGCTCATAGTTTTAAATTGGTCTTTTTATAATCTTATGGGAGGCCATCTCCACTTGATGCTTTATTAACTAGTACAAAGTTAATAAAATGTTCCCCTTGTGTAATGGGGCTATGAAAGGAATGTCTCTAATTATCCCGATCTAGGCTAATCTAAATGATCTAGATCAGCATTTCTCAAACTTTTTTCAGTCACGGCGCCCTTTAAAAGTATGCAAAATCTCGAAGCACCCCTAGTTTAAAATGTAAAGAACATAAATGATGTGTTGTTACCACAAAAATCTATACCAGACCCTTATCCTAGATTGGGGGTTGGTATGGATTTTAAGGGGGACCTCCTGCAACAAGAAATAAAAGACATCCGAGTTATTAGTGCCCCTTTCACGTCAGAGTCTTACCTTATAATCATTACCATAGTGTGGTTATGGCAGAGGGTGGGATGCCGAGCAGGTCTGGATAGAGGTGGACTTCTGTCCTCGTCTGGGGGAGGTCCTGGATTCTGCCTCTCTCCCTTCCTGGATTTGCTTCATGTATTTCCATGGTGCTGGTGGCTGGCTCACCTGTACCATGAAAATGCATGACACAGAGGGAAAATTTGAAGGCACCCCTGAGAAGGCCAGAAGGCACCCCAGGGTGCCGCTGCACCATGGTTGAGAAAGGCTGATCTCGATAAAGAAAAGCACAAACTACTTTGCTTAGCTTGAGATCGTATTAATCATGTAATATACTATAACCACCTTTACATCTGATTTAGGATCTGAATGTAGTATACTACAGGCAGTCCAGTCGGGTTGCGAACAAGATAGGGACTGTAGGTCTGTTCTTAAGTTGAATTTGTATGTAAGTTGGAACAGGTACATTTTTTAAGTGTAACTCCAGCCAAAAATGTTTTGTTGTTTTTTGTTTTGGATAGCATAGGGAAGGGTTAACCCCCTGTAAAGTTTGTGTTGCTGTTTGTGCCCCTGTTCAGAAAATTTCACCTCACTTTTTATCCCTGTGACAATTGGCATTTGAAAATGTTGGGTTTAGCTTCAGTGGAGACACCTTTTCCCCATGACGACTCTTACAGGAGTGAATTCCTGGGGGCAGATTTCCTCTCACTTCCTGGTGTCTCAAGGACAGGAAGTGAGATTAAATCTTTCTAATGAGGATACAGACAGCAGTAAAAACCTCACAGTGACCCGTAAGAAGAAGCGGGCACCCCTCGTCTGCATGTCTAACAAAAGCCAACTTCCTGTAATGTACGTACAGCACTACGAACCAGACCAAAAAAGGTGGGCACTCCTCATCGGCACGAGCACGGTAGAATTACAACTACCCCTGCTGTACAGTAATAGCCTCCGTTTGTAAGTGGGAGTCGAATGTAAGTCGGATGTATGTAACTCGGGGACTGCCTATATTCAAGTCTTAAACAGAAGAAACATAAATTAAACATTTTTCACTTTTTTTTGTAAAAAATCAGGTTATTTCAAAACTGAATTGCATTTGTTCTTTCCTTCCAAGTTTATAGTGCCTGGATACAGGTTCTTTATACCGGTCACTGGTGGAATTGACTTAATTCCAGTTCAACCTATTGCAGCTCCTGGAATTTAAGAGCTTCTTCAAATCCTGTACATTTTTATAAATTTTTAGATTTTGTAGGCACCTCAGAGCAAAGCCTTTAAAATATTCTTAAATAACAGAACTGAGCTGGTATTTAAACTGAACTTTTCTTGCCAAAATATTGGTCATTGCTTTTCAATTGGAGATCAACTGTAACTTTTCTTTTTTAGTTTTCAGCTATAGTACGCAGAGGTTTCAATACTCCAAACCCAGATCCCCTACTGAGCTAAAATCCTTTAAGCTTTTCACTGGCATAGGAAGACAATGGGAAATACATTTGTTTACCTCATTAAAAAAACATCAGTTTTGCAAGAGATAGAAAGATCACCTACCAGGTCACATTTTCCCGTACATACTAAAACAAATGATTATCCGCGCTATAGTGCTCTACCCCAAACTCCTCAATAACATCCTATTGACAGCTGCAGAGATAGAGAGAAGCTATGTAAACTTCTCCAAAATTATATTATAGCGCAGTGTCTTTTGTTTAATATTTTCGTGTACATGGCCCAACAATATTGGAATATATGGCTACTGATACTGAGATACTGCTGGAGAATTTGAAGTAGAGTGAATGGAAGACTCACCCAATCTATTATTTGGATTGTGACACGGTGTCTATATGTAGAAGTAGGGGGCACATTTCTGAGAGGGTGTTTGGGGGTAGGAAAGGTAGTGGGTAGGGTAGGAGAGGTGAGGGGGACACGTAGGCATGAAGAAGTCAAAGAGAGGTGGGAGGGAAGCATAGTAGGAAGGAAGATGATAGAGAGGTGGATGAAAGAATAGTTGGGAGAAGCCGGAGGGGAAGTAGTAAAGGAGAGAGCATAATGGGGAGGAGGGGAGAGAGATTTTGGAGGGGCAAAATTAGGTGGGAAGAGAGTGGTGGAGGTTTGCATTACAGAGTAGGGAGGAAAAGGGAAAGGAGAGAGAGGTGGGGGTTGTGGATGGAGAGTAGGGGGTAGAAGAAGAAAGAGATGTTGGGGTGGGTAGGAAAAATGGGAGAGGTTGGAAGTAGAGAGAGAAGAGAGAGGTTGGGAATCGGGAAGGAGAGTATGGCAAAGGATGACACATTGAGGTAGAGGGGAACAAGAGAGAGAGGGGTTGAACTTGAAAGCATGGAGGAAGAGGAGAATGAGAAGTTGGGACACAGTAGGGTTGAGGAGGTGACAGAGCTTCTAGGTTGGGAGTAGTAGGTAGATGAAGATAAAAGAGTAGGGAGGAGGTGAGATAAAGGAATGGGGAGTAAAGAAGAAGAGAGAGGTGAGGGTTGGGGATGGAGAGCAGGGGTGTAGAGTGTAGGGGAGGGAGGAGAGAAAGGTAGGGTTTTGAATTCATAGTAGGGAGGAGGTGAAGATAAAACGTTTTCGGGGTGATGAAGAACAGAGAGGTGGGGGTCTGGTATTGCAGAGTAGAGAAGAGGAGAGAAAGCTTGGAAGTGGGGAGGCAGAATGGAGGGGGGGAAGAATGGTTGAGAGGGGACGAGAGAAAGTAGGTGGCAGGAGGGGACAGAAGTTGGATATTGGGAGGAAGTGAATGAGGAAGAAGGGAGGGAGAGATGAGGCTTAGAGATTGGATGTAGAGAGGAGTAGTGGACAGAAGGGTGAGGGTTGGTGGGGAGCAGAGGATGAAGAGAGTAGAGATAGGTAGGAGTAGGGGAGGAAAATAGGGCAGTGCTATTTTTAATTATGATATAGTGTATACATTTAGGAATATACAGGTGTCTGGTGGCATCTGGTCAGACGTTGGTAATTTCTATCTCTGCCTTATTAAACATTTACAGTATGTCATGTTTATAAGACAAGGCCTCTCTAGTGCGATAGCACAGCACTTCTCATGCTGAGTTTCCATTTATTTTTTGCTGTTTATATATAACACCTTGACATGTTTGTTGAGGTCATATAGACAAAGAGACATCAAATGATGCCACACGCAGGGTTTCAATCAAACCAGGCTATGCTGATGGCTCTCCTTTTGAAGGATCACGTGCTTCAAGAAAGAGAAAAACAGATTAAACTCTTTCTTCCTACCCCATAACCTCTCATTTCATGTTTTATCAGTTCTCTTAATTCCCATATCATACCATGCAGAATACCATCAACTATAGAGGACTACAAATCTCAGCAATACATTATACAGCAATGCAGAATGCCATCGGCTATAGAGGACTACAAATCCCAGCAATACATTATACAGCAATGCAGAATACCATCAGCTATAGAGGACTACAAATCCCAGCAATGCATTACACAGCAATGTAGAATACCATCAGCTATAAAGGACTACAAATCCCAGCAATGCAGACTACCATCAGCTATAGAGGACTACAAATCTTAGCAATACATTATACAGCAATGCAGAATGTCATCAGCTATAGAGGATTACAAATCCCGACAAATTATACAGCCATGCAGAATGCCATCAGCTATAGAGGATTACAAATACCAGCAATACATTATACAGCAATGCAGAATAATACCATTAGTTATAGAGGACTACAAATCCTAGCATCACATTATACAGCAATACAGAATAATACCATCAGCTATAGAGGACTACAAATCTCAGCAATATATTATACAGCAATGCAGGAAACCATCAGTTATAGATGACTACAAATCCCAGCCGGCAATGATCTAGAAGTATGTGTTTGTAGATTGTCATTACTAAACATTTCTAAAGGTGCCTTTGTTGTGATTTCAAAGACATGGGTAAAGTTCCGCTTTAATTTAACCAATAAAGTGAGTTGCCTAAACTCCAAACTTTCTGCATTAATCGATGGCTAACACGGAACAATGTTCTACTATATTCATCACCTTACATAGTTTTACATAGTTTATTTTATTCCACTCTTACTATTTATTTATTTTTATTTTTAGCTCTGAAAGCTCTTCAGCTTAAGGAGTCAGTGCTATGCGAGGACAGATCAATATTTCATATGTGAAAGGAAATGCCACACATTGTTATTGGAACACTATGGTAATTCAGTTGGGACAAGTCATGTTTATTTACAGAGTTAGGAAGAGTTTGACAGATCAGAAAACAAGGATAGAAGAGCAAAATAGTTGAGAGAAAGATAGACTCAGGGTGAGAGAGAGAGTGGAGGGTGTGGGGGAAGAGGAAGTAAGGTGGTGTTGGGGGATTTTAGGAGGAAGTAGGGGAGCAGAGTAGGGAGGGTAGGGAGTCAGAGGTGAGGGTGAAGGGTAGCAGGAAGGAAGACAGAAGTAGGGGACAGAGTAGGCAGCAGTAGAGAAGATGCAGGCAGGGTGTGGGGAGGAAGAGGAGAGTAGGGCTGAGGAAAGAAAGAGGTAGGGGTGAGGGCAAAGTAAAAAGGGGAGATTGAGGTTGGGCATGGGGGGGAGCAGCAAGGAGGAAAAAGGGAATAGTTATGGGGGGAGGGGGCAAGACTACAGAGGAGGAGAGAAGATGGAGTTTGGGTATGGGGAGGGAATGTAGGGATGAGGAGGGAGGGGCAGAGGTGATGTTGTTGAAGGACATAGTAAAGAGGTGGAGGGGAGAGAAAGGTTTTGCTGTGGGGAGGGCCAGTAGCAAG
>NW_017307159.1:347845-351033 GCF_000935625.1 Nanorana parkeri | reverse complement strand
ATATGGATATTTATATATATTGTGCACATGGAGCATTCTGCAGATCTAATTATACCACAAACCCATTGGAGGTTGCCATGTTACTTATCAGCGAATCACATAATGTATCTTCTACAGGCTTCAACACAACATCGCCACCAAGTGGCCGCCATATAAAGTGCAATGCCACAAATGGGAAACTCGAATGACTATCTGTAAGCTGTATCTTTCTTGCACCTGTAAAAAGAGCAGTAGAAGGTTCTACATTGTAGTTGTTTTATACTTTTAGTGATGCAAGCAGTGGGCTGGCTCCTGGGAGGAGTCCTGCAAATATGGATATGTCTTGATGGGTGGATGTCAGTCTGGGCTATATTTGCATGTAGACCACTCTAGGTAACAGATGTGATGCTGAGCCTCCATGACCAAATTCAATGAATGGAAGGGGCATGCCAGGCACTGTCAGGGTCAGGAGAAAAGTGCTAGATGATGCCGAATTTCCTTCAGCCTTTTTATGAGGCGGGCTCTATCTCACTTGCTGCAGCTTCTAATGCACAATGTGAGAAGCTCACAGTGTGCGGTGACATCAGAGGAAGCCATTTCAGTCCAGGAGAGGAGCCAGTGCAAATGTGCAAGACTGGAGGGGAAGCCGGAGTTCAGCTTTAAGTGAGATCAGAACAAATCTGACAAATCACTCCTGCGTATTGTATATTTTGTAATCTTAATAATTTAGCATAACCCATAAGTAACTAATTTATTTATTTCCTTCGTACCGCAGATTTTTTCCGCAGGCAATAATCATTTGCCTTGATGCTATATGAACAGCAATTAGAATAACAATGGCACTAATAATGGCAACCAATTAACTTGTTCTTCTTCCCTTCTTCAGAGACATTATCTGCAATGGCCTCCACTTGTCCAATTTGTTTTATATGTGGATTGTTTTATAAGGACTTCCAGGAATTGCAAAATACATCCTATTACGTATTATATGTATTAAAATGAAAAGAGTTTGATGCGGTTGCTGCACGTCAGATATCAGAAAAGGAAGTCGTTGAGTAGAAAAGATCGTTATATATTAATTCTCCTCTGTGGAGAGCCTAAAGCTTCCTACAGAGATTCAAAGGCGGTCAGCCATGCATGGGCATTCTGGCTGCCTAATGATCTTCTTAATAATACTCTGAGCCTTTAGAGGGGAGGGGAGCGCGCTACAAACTGTAACACGAGCTTCACTCTGAAATGCCAATGGGCTCAAGCAAGAGACGTCTACCATGATTAAACTTATGTGCTGTGCTGCATCTCCTTTATCAGGAATACCTGGGCTCAGCAGAAGTGGGTTCAATGATGCTGGCCATAAGACTGAGGACATCTAGTGGCAGAAAAAAACTACTGCAAGGGAAATCTCCAAAAAGTGAAGCTGAACATTGCAGCTATATACAGTATATTGGATTATCTTTTAATGAGTCATTCAATTTTGACTGGAGTTCTGCTTTATAGTATATGTAAACCCAACAACGAGCTTCTCTTATTCTCTCTTTAGGTCTGATAAATCTACCATTGGAAGAGTTGTGTCATATCTGTCCAATAAGTGCAAAAAATAGCTGTGGATCGTGTTGAATATTCTGTGCTGTCTGGTGTCATGTGCAAAAAGCTCAAGCATTCCAATCAGCCCAACCAGTTCTTTCCTTGGTCTACAACCCCCCCATGTTGTGGAGATAAAGGGGGGGGGGGGGTTCTATAGTTCAGCAAAAGACAACTGGGCAGGAATGACACTATTCCTGGTCTCCGGCCAGCATAAAAGAGAACTGAATGGGTGCAAACCAGTGGTGATACAGCGGGATTTTGCAGAAACCACAAACATCTACCAGGGAGAGCCAGTGCAGGAAGGCAAAGCTTTCTCTTATGCTGGTCGGAGACCATCAATGGTGTCAGCCCTGCCCATTGTTCTGTGCTTGTCTCTTATTGAGAGGTGGGGGATGGAAGCCCTGGGTATATGAGGTACACCCTAGGCACCCCCTAACAGCTCAGAAAATGCAATGTAAAAGAATGGGGTAAATTCCTCTCCCGCTGCCCCGAGCCTCCAAACACCTGCTGGGTCAAAGGACACGGTAGTTACATGGAGGTTGGCGGGAAGAATCAGTGAGCGCAGTGTGCTGGTTTCTCAACAGACTTCAGCTGCTAAATTGTTTTCAATAGAGTGTAGTGTGGCAGCACACTTTATGTTTTTTGGTTATAGCAAATATGCCAAAAGTCCATTACCGTGGCATGGCCAAGCATGAGCAGCCGTGGGCCACCTAGGAGCCCTGTGCTCCCAACAGCCGCCCAAACTATGCCAATAGGGATCAGATGCTGCATACAAATTCCAATTACCTGGAGTGGAAGATCTCCTATCCATAAGCCCAACTTTAATTGTGTACAGCAAGCCCCCTTGTCCAAGCTAGAAAATGTCCGGTCACATTATTGAGAAACCCAGATAGTTATTATATTTATTTCCTGCCCTTTACATACCATCTACAATGTAATTGTCAGGGTCAAAGACATTATTCCTTTTTGTGCTGCTGCAAGTAAAGTATTTATTTACCCTGTAATATATGGTGTTCCTTGCGTTGTGTGTTTGTCTTACAATGTATTGTATAACAGTGTGGAAAGTACACTAACTGAAGGTTGTGTCACATTGCACATCAGCAATACATTGCTCATAGCAGAAATCATAATTGGCCAAGGTAAGTCCCCAGCACTCTCCTGAACAGGGTTTAAGTTCTGTTACTGATAGCTAATACAGTACACAGTAAAACGGAGCCATTCACTCCACTCCCAGTAATCTGTAACTGGGTGAGGCCACAACACAATGGGAAGTAAATGGGATCTGAGAATTCCGTGCTCATAATAACAGCAACAGGACAGCATGACTCCTGGCAAGTCAATGAAGTCTAAGGATTTCAACAGAAATATCATAGGTCCCCAGGGCTTGTTTGTTGGCTGACCAGAATCAGCAATGAAGAACTGCAAATTAGAACAACACTGTACGACATCATCTTAGAGGCCTGCAGGCTCGCGGCTTGGACACAGTCTTTAAAGAACAGATTGGGAAAGCAGACCTTGACTAGAGTAAGGTAGTATAACACAGGAGCAGACTGACATGGAAGCTGGAGGAAGAAAAGAACAAGGGCAAAATTAAACTGCTGGAGAAGAACAAGATACGATAGTGGCAA
>NW_017307159.1:323721-347809 GCF_000935625.1 Nanorana parkeri | reverse complement strand
ATACCCTGGCCCCCTGCACCCCTTACTGAAGTTGATCTATGAGCTCCAATCTTCCTGAGATGTTTAATTAAAGGGAACCAGTCACCAACTAAAGAAGCCTCAGAAAGAGGCAGCCGTTCTTCAGCTTTAAGGCTGTGTAATATACCGGGACCATTGAAACTTAAAGTATATCTAAAGCCAACACTTTTCTCCCATTTTGGGCAGAGTAGGAAGTGGGCTTTAACTTCTAACCCAACGGCTAAAATAAATGCGTGACTTTCGTTCCCACCAACACTTAAACACCAAACACCTAACCCATAACCTTCCCCTTAACCTCGCTCAACCCCAACACTTAATCAGCCTGTGCCCTGTAGTGATTTTGTGGTTGTTTTACCCTCACGTATTAGGCCCTGTTACTGCTCCCATATGGTTGGGGGAGGTAATGCACCAAACTTCCTTTAGAGTTCCTCACATGCTTTCAGCTTGGGGTATATACAGTATAGCAAAGAGGGGTGAACTTCGGGAAGTTGAGTGGATAGGAGACCGAGCAGCAGAGGTTAAGTTCACCTGTGCCCTCATGGGACAGTTGTTCCTTTTAGGGGGAATGCAGCTTATACTTCCCCGAGTGGATTCCACCAGTGTATCTAAAGAACTCTATCAATAGAGTACACTTCAGTGAGCATGAGCACTGACCGTAGCTAGCCATGAAAGATGAAACCATTTTAACTATAGACTGTTCTGTTGCAATACCTCATATATAAAGTGTTAAAGATGAGTCTTGTTTTCCCTGTGCATTGGAAAGTAGCCTATACCCGGTGAAGTAAAGTGTTTAAATCTGGCATAGTCAGGAGGTGGGTGGTGGCCTGGTGAAAGTAGGTTGGCCAGCCTGGCAGTGGTGATGGGTCCTCCCGTCTGGATCACACACCTTGTAGTCTGTGACCCTGGTGAATTTTGGGCTGGGTGTTTAGCGCAACCTGTCCTGCAATTATGGACTTTGCGGGCCCCAACTAGGTTCTGACTAAGTCTATTATGTGTTTCCTGGAATTGCCTGTAATCCGAGAGTGTTGACCCAGAACCAAAGAACAGGGTTTCCAACTGCCCGTTGCTGGAATTGTTCTAATGTAGGCCTGGCGCATTTTCTGGCTTAACGATCCACTGCAAGGGGGCAACATCTAAACTAAGCTCTTAACACCTAATGTTCCATTAACAATGAACCTTAAAAACACATTACCACTAACCTAACCTCCAAACTAAGCCCTAACAGTAGTTAACCTCTCTTCAGCTGCATACTCACCTTGTCCTGTGTAGGAAGCCTCTGCACCATCCCCATGCAAGTCCCAAACCACCCAAGTCCCTACACCTCCCGACACTGGGAAAAACTGATTCAGAAATTGGGAATTACTTTCTTAAATTGTTGTATTGCTCTTCAGTGTAAAGCTGCCAAATAGTAGGGGAAATACTAAAAGTACTGCAATGTGCTTGGCAGGAACCCGTAGAGTGCCATTATCCTTCGAGGCTTTGCCGTTATGAGTTGGCACATTTCTAGAACTGAAATAACAATGTGTTTCATACATGCCTTAGCAGATGTAAAATGGTATGATTTGCTCATAATAGTTAATCTTCCTCGTGGAGAATCCTTAGAGCGATTACAGAGAATGTCACAATGGCATCTATATGAGAAGCGTCTGTATTCACACTGTGAAATGACAACATGACCCACATACTCCACTGCAGCGCCTATTGTATGGGGCGTATTCATGGAGGAGGCTGAGAATCTCTCGCTCCGGGTGGAAGCCGAGTCTGATAATGCAATGTAGTTATTATCCAAAGGATATGAAAACGGGACGTGTGTGTGCAAACTGCGCTGCCAATAGATTTTTTTAAATCACACTTTTGTTTTAAAAGCCACGGTTTCCATATCAGGCACTGACAAGAACTAACAAGTATGACACCGCTGGATAAGCGGCTTAAGATTTTATTGCAAACCTGTTATTTAGATTTAGATTTCACATGAAGTATTAAGCCCCAACTCTATCAAGCAATGCCGAACCGTGCCATCAGGGGGTTGCAGATGCAGGTAAGAGGATCACACTGTGGTAAAGGGACCCTGCAGACCCCAGCATAGATCCTGGACAGCCCACCTGCAAGTGGCGGGTTCTATGGTGGGCTCTGCAGGGTCTCAGGGGGGCTGTGTAGGGTCTGTGGTGGGCTCTGCAGACTGCAGAGCTCACCACAGACCCTGCACAGCCCCCTTGAAACCCTGCAGAGCCCACCACAGACTCTGCACAGCACTCCTGAGACCCTGCAGAGCCCAACATAGATCCTGCACAGCCCACCTGAGACCCTGCGGTCTGCAGGGTCTATGGTGGGCTCTGCGGGGCCTATAGTGGGCTCCGCAGGGTCTCAAGGGGCTTTGCATGATCTGTGGTGGGCTCTGTAGGGTCTCAGGGGGGCTTTGCAGGATCTGTGGGGTATATGGTGGGCTCCACAGCTTTCGGCATCTGCTGAACACAGTATGCCAAGCACAACACAGTTATACTCAGAGCCTATCTTCACAATGCACCAGACATACTGAAATTGTTTTCTTTTCTCTTTACAAAAGCCACTTTTGGAAAATTAATTTGGAAATATGGAAGATTTGCAAAAGTGAAATCAAAGCGCCACGCTTGGAATGGTGTGGCCTGACGAAACGGCGCCCGAGTGATCATGGTGAAAGAGTAATTCCAGGCAGCCAGAAGAATCAATCAGAGAATAGTAATGGTAGCCAGGAAATATTGGAAGTGTGTGAAAGTCAGGCAGCCTTTTACCTTAAAGAGAACCTGTCATCACTTCCTACTAAGTACAGTATATGCAATCATAGCAAGCAATCATGCACCTACAGTAGCTCTCTCTCTATGCTTTAGCAATTTGAGCTGTCTAAGCAAAGATGCAACTTCTGGAAGTGTCTGAATGTCAGACTTCCGTGTCGCCCACAGCCTACCCCATCCCCACAGCCCCTGCACAATAAACAATGACGGCGAGATTACTTTGCAGCGCCGTTCAGTGCTGATCTCATTTTTGTACGTTCATCATGATGAAGGAATTTTTGTACCTTCATCAGAAATGTTGTGATGACCTAGGGGCTGGCACAGCTCATAAGTCTAAGGCAGCCTTTCTTAACCAGGGCAACGTGGCACATTGGGGTGTCTTATGACTTCCTCAGGGGCGCCTCGAAATTCCCCCCCAAAATAGTGGGCTCATAGTGTGAGAGGTGACTCTGATGTGAAAGGGGAGATTCTGATGCGAAGGAAAGAACCCCACTTTTTTGTTTGTGTGGTGTCCCCTCAAAAATCAATACCAGACCCCTTGCAGATTTTGCATACTTTTAAAGGCGAAAAAAGGTTGAGGAACTCTGGTCTAAGGATCCCACACGGCATGTCACTGCATATCTCTGGGGCAAAGGCGTCAGAGAGACGCGGACCTGAGACAGAAATCTGCGCTGCTATGCTTGTTGCAATAAATACTTTTTCCAGCATTTTTTGGTGTGCGGCTGGATTTCCTCTTCAGAGCTGTGATTGTGGATGCTGGGGCGGGGATGCGCCAAGCCGGCATGCACCCATTACCTCTCTTGCCTAAGTCATTATCAGTCTGCGTATGTGCACATTTTTTGTTATTAATGAGGGTGCACTTATTCATTTTGTTTCACTCTTCTACACCTTATTATCGAAAAACCAACAATTGCCCTATGGCTCTAAATGGGAGGCGGACCTTGGCTCCTCCGTCTCTATGGAGGATTGGACACAGATTTGGCTTACCACAAGTAAGAGCTCATTACATGTTTTGGCAGTAGAGGCAAATTACAAACTTCTGCTCCGGTGGTACTTGCTTTCCCCTCGCAATTCTCAAGCCATTCCTAATTAGTCACCCTATTGCTTCCACGGATGTTTGGTTGAGGCTACGTTCTTTTACATCTGGTGGGATTGTCCCAAGGTCTGGCGGTTCTGGAACAGGGTCTACCAGTTTTTATATATGGTCACGGGTAGTATGTCCTTCTGCAGAGATCCTCTACTACGCAGAAACCTTAGGCCTGTACTTTCCATCAATTTAAACTAGTAACATATATTATTACCAAGACTAAAAGACTCATAGCACAAGCATGGAAGTCCTCTACCATCCCTTTTGCTGAAGTTAAGAGTCGAGTCTCACAGGTGATGTTTTTTGAGAAACTCAGAGCTATTCCTTACATTGCTTCCAGAAGGTCTGGGAACCATGGCCTGACTCCTATCTTCCTCCCTTTTTGGCATCTAAAGTTGCTATTTTTTGCAGTGGTGTTTCAGACCATTATCTTAGCAGTGGGTTTTTTTTGAGGAGGGATAGTCTGTAGGGCCTTTGGCAGATGCAGTCTGTAGGGACTTGGGCAGATGCACCACACCTTACGTGTACTTGGTGTTTATTGGCTTGGACCCTTTCTCTATCCTTCTGCACTCACTCTCTCTTCCCACCTCCCCTTTTCCAATGCCCCCTTTCCCGCTTTATTTTGTGTCACTGGAGGACCACCTGAGCCAGGTCCTTCTCATGATCCTTCTTGATGATGCTCAGGTGGTGAGTTTTTGTCACCCGGGAACTTTTGTTTCCCTTTTTGTTTCTCCTATGTCTATGGGTTGCCTTTAAGTCTTGTGATCAGTATTTCTATTGTTTTCATTGACAACCAGCTGTTCCATTCTGATTATTTTTGCCTATGTTTGTTGCCAAGGTGGTTGCTCGTCGTTTTTAGGAGGTCTGCGATTATCTTGGAGTATGTTTGTATTTTTCAAGAAAATGAAAAACAACTTATTGAACGAGAATCTCTCTCTGGACATTGTCATGTATGCCCCCATTGATGAGATGTGCCCTGTCAGGACAGGAAGTCTCTCCAACAGTGACAAACACGAATACATATTTTTATTAGAGTAAAAAAGACAAACCCGGAGAGACTGAGCGGAGGGGCTACATCACTGGGGGGAGGAATAGTCCCGGGAGAAGGAGTTAAAAATAAAATGGGAATAGCTGCTCTTACCTGATTGGGCGTTGGGGTTTCTTGATGATGCTCAGGTGGTGAGTTTTTGTCACCCGGGAACTTTTGTTTCCCTTTTTGTTTCTCCTATGTCTATGGGTTGCCTTTAAGTCTTGTGATCAGTATTTCTATTGTTTTCATTGACAACCAGCTGTTCCATTCTGATTATTTTTGCCTATGTTTGTTGCCAAGGTGGTTGCTCGTCGTTTTTAGGAGGTCTGCGATTATCTTGGAGTATGTTTGTATTTTTCAAGAAAATGAAAAACAACTTATTGAACGAGAATCTCTCTCTGGACATTGTCATGTATGCCCCCATTGATGAGATGTGCCCTGTCAGGACAGGAAGTCTCTCCAACAGTGACAAACACGAATACATATTTTTATTAGAGTAAAAAAGACAAACCCGGAGAGACTGAGCGGAGGGGCTACATCACTGGGGGGAGGAATAGTCCCGGGAGAAGGAGTTAAAAATAAAATGGGAATAGCTGCTCTTACCTGATTGGGCGTTGGGGTCAGGTGTCCGGGAGGAGCCGCATGGGTAGGAACTGCAAGGCCTAAGGGGCGTCCTTTCTGGAAAATCGACGAAGGAAGCATGTTGTCCCACACTCCTTCCGTGAAGATTGTGGTTCTGCTGTTTGCAGGGTTCTTTTTATGTCACGGCAGCTTAGCGGGTTAGGGGGTCTTTGGGGGGTCTAAAAAATCGGAGTTGATTAAACAAATGAGGGGCCATCAGCTAGTATGGGTGTCAGGATCTGTAGGGGGCAGATCCTGGCCATTGGAACTTGGAAGTAGGAATTGCTGGTTGGGGTGCGGCTGGGGACATGGGGTGGAGTGTTAGGAGAGGCCTTATTTGGGCTGTTGGGCACCCAAAGACCCCTTCTCAGGTTAACAGTCGTTTAGAGTATTATTAGTATATTATTTGGTTTATTACTTTTGGTTATTGTTAAAGTTGGTTTGGTTAATAAAAGGGCTGCTCTGGCCGTTACAATCCATGTTGCGCAGTCTGTGTTTATTGGGGTATTTAACAGAGGGACGAAATCGACGAATCCATCAGTCAAGTGTTTCAGTTGGCTGCAGTTAGGCTTTAAAAGGAGAATGCGGTGGAATAATGGACGCATGGAAAACATAAGCTAACAATGTTGCCGGCTGTAATCATAGTGACAATAAACACAATCTGCATCGGTGCTAGGCACGTTCCTGTCATCCGAATACAATGTCGCCCTTCTCTTTGCAGTTCTTACATCTCCCATACATTACGGTAAATGAAGATACATATGTCTGTTTTGTAAAAAAAAGAGAGAACGGCAAAACAAAGGCTGATGGAGCAAACGTCTACATAACAGCTTCCCTCCGCTCCCAGCTATCATTACTCCGAGCGGAGTCAGCATGTTGTTCGGGAAGCCAATATCTTCTGTCACACACAGAATAGCAGGCTTTCTCCCTAAGACAAATACAGGTGGGCCATTATATTCCATGGAAGACATTCTACACGAACAAATTTATTAAATAGCTGGTAAAGTGCACATGTCATATTGTAGCAGACAATGCACTGTGGAGGAGGAAGAGGAGGAGGGGAGAGTAAATAAGTGCGCCTTTGTTTCTTTATGGCTTTCAAGTCTCTTTTTTGTTCATTTTCTTACTTTAGCTTTAAACATTTCAGGCAAGGACCAAACCCCGGTGCAGGTATCATGGCTAGCCAAATATCATGGTATACGTTGTGCTGCCACAGTCGGTATTGTTATCTGTTTTTTTTATTGCACTGCTATATATTAATTGCCTATCATCATGCTGTGGTATGTTCCTGACAACTAGTGGTAGATTAGTGCTACTAAAGCTTAATTTCTGTTTATGTTTGGTATCTTCCATTCAACCTCCCTCATGTTTAGTTTTAAAGAGGAACTTACCCATATCTTTGAAATGGCAACAAAGACACCTTTAGAAATGTTTAGTGATGATAATCTACAAACACATACTTCTAGATAATTGCTGGCTTCTTATTCTTTGCATACCTTATTTTTCTTGGGTCAATGGGTTGGTTGGGCAATTAGAGATCAACACACAGAAAAGTAGAAAAGTCTACACTGCTCAAGCCTTGAGCCAGCAATTTTCCCATATCCTTTCAGTCATAGACTCAGCCCCTAGGAGGCCTACAGAAGCTCTATGTGCCCCCCTCCCCTCCCCCAGACTGGCCCCCTCTCCCCCCTCTAGCTATACTTACCTTTAGCCAAATGCTCTGCTAGTGCGGAATATGGAATCCATATTTCGTACACCATGTGAAGGAGAAAATGGATAGGAAGATCATTGGTGTTCTCCCCTTGGGGTTTCAAAAACACAAAGGGGAAGCCCAGAGGGTATGGAGTGTTCTGCTCAAGTAAAGCAACCAAGGAAGAAGGAGAAGGCTGTAAAGCGTGCGTTCCCATGATGCCTTCAAACCTTACACATATATGCTCTCAATAGACCTTTCTATCTTGACCTGAAGCTTCTGAGCATTGTGAATTAACTGAGGTCTTCCAGTCTTCTGGGACTTGCTAAAATGTCATTGATGAACACAGTACAAACTCGATGCTTAGTTTACCGATGCACCAATAATAGAAAGGTCAGTGGGGTTCTCCCCATGAGGTTCCAAAAACACAAGGAGGAACCCAGAGGGCAGGGGGTGTTCTGCTCAAGGAAATCAACAAGGGGAGAAGGAAAACCATCGAGGTAGGCTGGGGCAAGAGAAGAGAGAAAGAAAAAAGAGGGAAGGGGATGGGAGGGAGAAGAATCCAGAGGGAAGAATACTTGGTCACTATAGTCAGACATATAAAAAAAAAGCACAATGACTTGGGTTTCCTCAAACGCACACAGGGTACCCCTTGACTGGGGGTTTGCAATCCACATGTACAAGGTACAATGGAGACGCTAAAGCCAATAAAATGAGAGTCCAAAAGCTTTTAATAATAGTGTTATTTCAACAAGACAATACAAAATGGCCATTGCATTTCGGGGGCTCAGACATCTTCCCCTTCCTCAGGGCTACAAAACAGATATAAATTTGATACACACATGTTGTAACACAAAAATTCCACTAAAAAAAAACCTCATAAAAACGATGGGAAAAATTCATGACTACACAAATGGTTCTAAATTCTGTTCTAATATAATTCATTACAATAATAAAATACCTGAAGGGAGCATGTCTTATATGACTATAAAACATTTAACACAATTTGGCGCTAAAGAGCCTCCCCCCTCGATGAGATCGCTACCCGTCCTTGAACAACATAAGAAATGTTGATTCATGGTTAGAGTGGTAACTTATACGTAGAGGAAATTCATTCTTGCAATAAAAATTATTGAATTATTTAATTTTTCATTTACCGTGTTGTCTGGACCCATCTGGGAAAAGCTTATAGCGTCATACGATGGTTTGCGCACAGGACTCATGCTGAGAAAACACCTTGATTGTTACATGTTTGGAAGTCAAGTAATGTCTTGATGGCATATTGATCTGATCCATGTGTTTCTAGCAGCCCCTGTCACCACGGGTAAATATTTAGCCAAGGAACGCACTTCCTTGTGTTTAAATACGCCATGATGACATCCTAGCATGCTACTTCATAGCTTAAAGTTGGCCATACAGTGGCCCTTATTATCTTGTTTAGCCCCACAGGTTGAACAAGTGGTTTTTTGTTTCTTGTTCCCCCACTGGGCTATTGTATTCTGACAGTGACTTGTGTGCCGTTGTCCGAATACCAGAAATGTTTGGCAGAGATTTTTCGAACTTGGTGCCCCAAGGGGGTTAGCAAGATGTGGACAAAATTCAAGCAGTGCATGGCTAGCTTTACTTTTTCAGAAGGTCCTGTGACATGTTGCAAGCCATACTCAAAAATATGTAGGGTTTCCATACACTTTAGGGATGTAGGGTTTCCATAAACTGTATGGATGTAGGGTTCCCCTACACTTTAGGGATGTAGGGTTTCCATACACTTTAGGGATGTAGGGTTTTCATACACTTTAGGGATGTAGGGTTTCCATACACTTTAGGGATGTAGGGTTCCATAAAGGTTAGGGATGTAGGGTTCCATAAACGTTAGGGATGTAGGGTTCCATAAACATTAGGGATGTAGGGTTCCATAAACGTTAGAGATGTAGGGTTTCCATACACTTTAGGAATGTAGGGTTTCCATACACTGTAATGCAAGAACAGGCTGTATCATATGCGTCATTTTTTACATTGCCCATTGTTCCACTTTAAGACTCGTTCCTACCTTCTGAGATGTCCTCTTGCCCCGTGGTAGGAAATATATATATACACAATCCACATCTTGACTGATGGATTCGTCAATTTTCTGTCCCTCAGTTAAAAACCCCAATAAACACACGGACTGCGCGACATGGATTTTAACGGCCACAGCAGCCCTTTTATTAAACAAACAACTTTAACAATAACCAAAGTAATAAACCAAATATACAAAAATAATACTTTAACAAGGGTTGACCTGAGAAGGGGTCTTTGGGTGCCCGCCAGCCCAAAAGGCCTCTCATAACACTCCACCCATGTCCCCAGCCGCACCACAACCAGCTCGAGGACACTTACTCCTTCCGGGTTCCCAAGGGGCCAGGCCCCCGCCCTTTACAAATCCGGACACCAACAGGGGGAAGCACCCATACCAGCTGAGGGCCCCCCACATTTTGTAATGAACTCCGATTTTGTAGACCCCCCAAAGACCCCCTAACCCGCCAAGCTGCCGTGACAAAAGAAACCCCCCATAACCACCAAATTCAGGGAGGGAGGGTGGGACAACCTGCTTCCTTCGTCGATTTCCAGAAAGAGGACGTCCCTCAGCCCTCGCAGTCCCTTCCCATGCGGCTCCTCTCGGACACCTGACTCCCACGTCCAATCAGGTAAGAGCAGCTATTCCCATTTTCTTTTTTAACCCTTTCTCCCGGGACTATTCCTCCCCCCAGTCATGTAGCCCCTCCGCTTAGTCTCTCCGTGTCTGTCTATTTATGCAGTATTACATTGCCTACCGTTCCGAGAAACCGAATCAGAGCTCAGCCTCAGCGTAGAGGTAATGCCAGCACATTAAAGTCTGCAATATAAACATCGACTCTTAGATAAATCCCAGGACAATATTAGCCGAGCAGCTTTCATCTCTCTAAATATATCAGGTAGCATCTGGTCCACGCCTTCAGGAGCTGACTATCATACCAATATGCGGGTCACCTCTGATTGGAAACTCGTGGGATCCTGTGTAGTAATATTGGCATATGTAAGATCCGTCTGCAAAGAATTCCATTAAAGTAGCTATTTGTAGCTGCAATTCACTAACGGCTTATGAATTCATAATTTGAAGCAGATGTCAGTGCTAACTGAATTGCACTTCGTTTTCGAAAGCACCGTGTACCATAAGCAATTTCTTTTTTTTTTTCTTTCAATAAATACTGTTTTTTTACCATTTTGCATCTGCTTTCTTGCAAACTCTAAGCAGAGGCTTCCTGTCTGCATGCACTCCAGCAATGGCTGCATGCAGGGCCGGCCACCTAATGGTGACAACAGTGGACCATGCCTGTTGAAGCAGCCACCCATCAAAAAGCCTATAGGACAGGGTGACAACCCAGGAGCACATTTTGGAAACAAGGACAGAATTTGGTCAACCTATTAGAGGAAGTACCTTTGTGGCAGGATAGCCAGGGATCATTATAATGAGAGCTGCAGATTTGAAGCAGAATCCTGGGAAAAAGTGTTGTTAACCCTTGCAGTGTGGCTACCCCTGCAGTGCAAGGGCTTACCACCCACCCTGCAAGGGTTAAGAACACTTTTCTCCAGAGTTCTGCTTTAAATACAACAAGATGGCCTTTGAAATGACATTTACATGTTAGCGCTTAGATGAGATTTTACATAGACTTTAATTCAATTTCACTCCCTATAGAGATCAGAACAAAAAACTAATCTTCCTTTTCATTCTTTTTATTTGTTTTGTTTTATTTATTATGATATTTTTTTGTTTGTTTTATTTATCTCTTTTTTTTCTCTTTATTTGCTCCATTCAGATACAATAATAAAGTTGCCTTCAGAAAGACATTGGTCACAGCGTCTTCCTTGAAACGTCAGGAGCGAACAACTGTGATTTTTAGAGGAAATGTCAACAACATAATTCCTCCGTCTGAACAGTGTGATCATTGTCTACATGCCGGAGTCACACAACGCTCCTGAATGCATGTTTGCATAAAATTCCTCAATATAGTTCAAATAGGACAAACAGCAATTTTACATTTTCAATCTTTGGTCTTGACGTACGTGAAGAAAATTCACTTCAAAGCTAAACTCCAAGCAGAAGCAAAGAAGAAATACAGTACATTTTAAGGCCCAGTTCACACTTGGCGCTGCGTGACGTTTGTGATTATTTTTTGCTGTGATTGCTGCGTGTCAGCCCATTCATTTCAATCAGCTGGTGCACGCAATGACAAACGTAGCAAAGAAGCTCATGCAGCATTTTCAGCTGCGAGCTTCCTGCATTTTTTGACCACATGTTGGTGTGCTTTTGACGCTTGTGCATGCGCAGGCAAAGACACACATTTTCCTGGGGGTGCCATCAACAAGCAATGTCACCGCAAGCATGACAGATTGCATGAACATGCGCCAATGAGGATCTACGATACATTGCGTGTGAGCTGGTGACTATTTGATCTTCATTGGAGTTCCTTGTGGCGCCATTTGTGTCATCACTTCGATCACCACCACCCTGTAAGGTTGCAGGGCTGTATGGAGTGCAGTTGACTCACGACACTAATGCGTGCTAGGGTCGTCACCTGTCCAGGATTCACCTGGACAGTCCGGGTTTTGAATGCTGTGTCCGGGTTCCATGGCAGCTGAAACCCGGACACAAGATGTCAGGCAGACAGGGGCAACCAAAATTAAGATAGGGGCTACTGGCTCCCCACTGAAAATAGTCTTGACTGTTATATTTACATATGAACGGGTGACGCTATTTACAAATGAATAAGCCGCGACTCCCAAAACAATTTCCATGTGTCGCTAGAGTGTTCAGGTTTCGATGGAAGAAAAGGTGGCAACCCTAATGCGTGCGCATGTCATGCTTTTGTCATGGAATTCTAAAGTGTAAACCGGGCCTAAAGGAGCTGTTTAACCTGCTACTGGATTTGTATTTCCGTTCACTCAATCCATAGAGTTACACAGCCCTGCCACAGGAGTACGCGGTCCAGTTCTGGTCACCAGTACTAAGAAAAGATGTCCTTGAGTTGGAAAAAGTCCAGCGAAGGGCAACCAAACTAATTAGGGGTATGGAGGACCAGAGCTACGAGACGAGGCTACTAAATTTAAACATGTTCACATTAGAGGTGAGGAGATTAAGGGGGGATATGATTTCCATGTACAAAATGTTTAATGGTGGTAGCAACATTAGCGATAAACTGTTTAAAATTAACTCTGTTACAAAAACTAGAGGCCATCACCTAAAATTGGTGGAAAAAAAATTCCAGCACAAGGGGCGAAGGGGGTTCTTCACAGTAAGATCAGTTAGGGTCTGGAACTCACTGCCACAGGCGGTGATTTCAGCAAATAATGTGGAATTGTTCAAGAAACTTTTGGACGATTTCTTAAGGGACCGTAATATACAGGGGTACAGGTACTCCTAGAATGAGATCCTAATAGGTTGGACTTGATGGACTAATGTCTTTATTCAACCTCAAATACTATGTAACTATGTAACTATTGAAAATAATGATAGAGTAATACAAAATTTATTTATTTTTTTCCATCTTCGCACATTTGTCAGCCTGTAATAAAAAAACAAAGCAGTGTTTCTTTTTTTTTTTAAATTAAAACAGTGTACCATAGAAACCTAATATTTCCTTTCAAATACGTATTAAAAATATATAGGTATGCAAATTAGTTATATCATTAGGTGAACCCACACAGGCTGAACTTGGCCTGGGCACCTAGGCATCAATGGCCACTGGTCACAAAGGGGTTAATAATTTAATACTAATTGAATACTTTGTAACACTGTAGGTCTGAGACTTATTGTTCATAGTGTGTTCTGTAGCTGAGCAGTTCAGAACATGAGCAATAGTTATGTTCTTGAACGGTGCATTCAAAACCTATCCTGTGTGCATGCGTGTGACGTCACAATGCTCGTGACATCATCGTGCGTGACACCATCTCGCTTGCGTGGCCATCTTTGTGATTGTTGGGACTTGTTGCACAGCCTCACAGAGAAACACAAGCACACAGTCTGATATGCATGCTGCACATGGCTTGGGAAACAGGAAGGTAGCCACAGCTTTATTCTCTACATTTTTCAATATAACAGAGTATACACCATATATTAAAGGAGAACTATGAGGTGAGTGCTTTTCACTCACCTCATAGTTCTAGCCGACCTGTGACAATGAAACTGTCACAGGTCGGCTCAGTAGATCGGGAGGTGAGCGAACACATACCGGCGTTCGCTCACCTCTCGATCCTGGCACGTCTCGCTACAGCTCGCGGTATACTGAGCCTAGGGTGACGGGAGGACGCTAGTTTGTGTCCTCCCGTTACCCTTAGGAGAACTATGAGGGAAAGCCCTGACCCCATAGTTCTCCTTTAACAGAACTTTTAAACACTGCCATCTACTGAACGAAAATTTATACTGCAGGAGTTGTTGTTATAGATACAACATGAAATTGCCTTTGTATCATTCTCTTGTAATCCCCCCATACACAGTATAACTCAGTCTGGGAGAGGAAGGGCCAGAACGTGGAGCCAATCAGGTGTGCTGCATAAACATATGCTGACAAGGAACCTGCTAATAAGAGGAGAGACACACGGGAAGAGCTCATCAGTCTGCTGCTGCTCCTTTAATATCCACTCGCAGGCTAGGGGTGAGGAAATGACCAAGCTGTATTGCTAAGTGCAGTAAAGGAAAGTCAAGTCACCCCTGACTGGCTGTGCAAATCTCAGGATCGGCTGTACAGATATGAAAGTCCCTTGGCAGGTAAAATAGCTCATCTATACAGTATATTTCAAGTTCTACAAAGAATAAACAGCTCTCTTATCTCTTCATCCCTCATTATAGCCACACAAGAATATCTCTTTCCTCCAGCATTCTTCTCTATTTTTGCAGAAGCAGCTCTGTAAGCACTGGCGTCCCTCAGGTAGCTATTAAATATATATAGAGAGAGAGATAAGGAAGGAGAAAGATAGAAATTATTGGTTTGGTAACTCTTTGGTTTTGATTACATGCAATGCTGATGAAAAATATCTGGTAGACATACTTGGAATATATTTTAAAATGTTTAAATAAAAAGTTCTTCCATAGTACAAGAAGCTGTCCAGCTCATACCTGGGGATAGGGCTATTCAGGGATGTTCCTATAATGAAGCAGTCTGAGGCTATTGCCTTAGGCAGCATCTTTTTGGGGTCACATGGGGGGGAGGTGTCAGTAGGCCTACCGCTCCCTTTTCTGGCCAGAGTCTCCCAGGTTGCTAAGAGCTTTTAGCGACCTGGGATGCTCTGGACGGCGTCCCGCCCAGCTCCTGGCAACCAGTGACATCAATGGGCGGGATGCCGGCCAGAGCGCGCAGAGGCTCCCCTCGGTTAACATGTACCGTCACGACCCCCACCCCCCTTTAGCATGTGCCACCACCACCATAACCCCTCCTGCCTATGGCGGTGGAATGTCTAAGGACACCCCTGGGGCTGGTAGATGAAGAAACAGAACGCCATATTGGTCATAGGTATGTCTCTCCCGAAAGAACATTTGTTCTTTCATCTCTGGGATAAGTATGCTGTTCAATGATCCCAATAAAGTGGTGGCCTTGCCAGTCTCGGCATAAGCAGCTTCCGGCTTGTTATATGGGCAAGGTTCCTGGACCAGTTCTATTATGTACTCCATACATGGCTCGGGTAGGGCTAAATGCTCACAGATAATGAGTGTCAAAACCAACCTCTCCATTAGATCTACCCCTCACCCCCAGCAATACTCCATAAATAAACACAAAGACTGATTTCAATGTCAACATGTCTCAATATTAATATATTAATAACATTGACATCCTAAAAATACCTAAAACGTCCAGTAAAGACTTTACCCAATGAAGCAACTCCTTGACTGCTCCACCAAAATTCCTATCCGTTGGGCAACCATACCAACTACCAGCCATTGCCCAACAGCTTGGTGGATACACACCACACCATAGGAGTACTCCCTACTTCAACTCCCATGCAACTCAAATGTGGTTTATGTGACATTGTATACAACAGTGGTAGACAACCTCAGCACCCCAGATGTGGTGAAGCTGCAAGCCCCGTTGCAAGACACTGATAGGCATGAGTGCCAGAGGCAAAGGTATCATGGGATTTGTAGTTTTACCACAGCTGAAGTGCTAAGATTGCCAACCCCTGACATAGAGCAACCCATCCCAAAAATAACCTTACAAATTAGTCCTTTGTTTGGCACTGCCAAGGACCTGCCATTGCTGTGGCTGAAAAAAACAAAACCCAAAGACGCAACAAGTTCTAACCAACAAAAAAAGAAGGGGAGGGAAAGTAGGACAATCTTCCTCCACACTCGTTGTCTGTTGGTGCCTTCTTGCCTTACCTTGCTCCTCCTCTTACGACACGTCACTACCTTTCGTAGCTAAACCCTATATTCCTCTACCACCATTTCCTTTGTATCAGTCTGCCTAGTCATGCGCTCCTTCATTTAGAAAAACTGCACCCCTTGGGGCAATCTTTATTCAGGAAAGTCAGAGCCCCTAATCTGCATAATTGTTTTTGGCTCAGTAAGTTAAAAAGTACTAAAACCGCAGTACGTGGCAGCCAGGGTACTTGTATTTTTAGAGGGAGCAGTCAGCAATGGTAACCTCCAATTTTCTTTTAAAATGCACATAAACCCCAAATCTTCAGTATGTTTGGCATCACTCCTCAATGTGTTTGGTTTATACAGCAAATTATTTTTTTTGGAATCTGTTGCAAAACTTTGGTGTGCTGGTGACTTTCCTGTCTTCATCGTTCTATGCAGCGCCATCCGCTGGTCACTACAGCACCCACTGGAACTTCTTGAAGGTGGTATTCGTCATGCGATGGGATATTCCTAACAATATTTAACAGATATAACACAATGCTTTCAATGGTAAATTTGTTGGGTTACTATTTTTTTTAAACATTTTTAGCAAGAGTTCTGTTTTAATGTTTTCCCCGTGGCACTGTACAGCTCCAAACATAGGACATCCCGATGGACACCTCCGCTGCCTCTTCCATTGGCCATGTTGATGGGAGACAGAGAAATAAATAAGGCGGATGTCCATGAAGAAAACCCAGAGGGTTACATAGCGTACACTTAATTAGCTCTGGTCTTCATGTTCATGCAAATTAGAAAAGCAGAATGCTGATACATCAAGGTGATACTGGTACCCACCCCATCCCCCTGCCGGTATGTTCATATGTATTTGTGGTCTGACAATTGACTTCCCTTTATTAAATCCATCTCAGGCGTCATAGATGTTTAATTAAAATGGTATAAAGAGCAATACCATTCATAATACCATTCTCAAGTGGCCTTTAAGGCTCATTAGACATAGGATATTAGCGGTAATAGTGTGATTTGTATTTCATCTTCTACTGACCCCCTACTCAGCAGAGTTATTTATAGAACCGGATCAATAATTGGAACATTCCAGGTGTTTTCCAGAGACACCGTCTGTTTTATTGTCACACTGCAGTCATAGCCTGTACTATGTGTTACCATCATCTGTCAATGTGAAGCAGCTGGAGGACATACAGAAGGAAGGCAACTTGAGATACTGGCCTCCTAAATCTCATCAAATGCTGCTTCGAGCTTGATTTAAAGGCACCCTGCTATGCTGCTAAAGATTTAGAAATGCCAGCAGGCTGCAATAGAAGACACATCATTCTCCCCCTTCCAGTAGCCCGAGTCACCTATCTTCCATCCTTTTCAGTCCTGCAGCTTTCATAACACTCTTTGGCATTCAACACTCGATGGAGTGCCATCTGTGTGTGTTTATATGTCCTGCCATGCACCATTGTTCCATATTCCAACCCCTATATCACTACTGAGTCCTGTAGTGACAGTGGATTCAAAAGAAGGAACCACGCAGAGTAGTGAGGGACAATACATAGACATTCAACACTCCTGGAAGTGATGGATTGTGAAGATTCTCATTCCAGTGGCTTATCTTCATTACAGCATAGGTCGGCAGCATTGGCAGCAGGAGAGGTGAGTATGAATGTAAACGTAAACCAATGGGATGATGTTTTATTTGCTCTCTGCATCTCTGCATTGGGTATCATGATCAACTGACATTTGTTTCCATAAGATATCTTTTTTCATCCTTTCTCCCATGCAATCCCATAAGCATGCTGTCCTTCTCCAGTCCCATTCAGCCTCTACATCAGGGGATGGCAACTCCAGTCCTCCAGCTGTGCTTTAATTACAAATCCCAGCTCTCTGCCTTGAGGGGTCATGCCTGTGGCTTGGGGCCTCCAGAGGTCAGCCTAGAGGAGCGATCGGCCGCCGTGAGCCACTGCAGCGGCGGCCGTGAAATCCTTTTAGCGGGGCCAGTGACAGGCCCCCTGACGGCCGCGGGCAGCGGCCGTTTTTAAAGGCAGCACAGAGGCCCGGGGGGCAATTGCCACCCTGCCCCCCGGCCCAGTCCGCCCCTGCTGTCAGAGTCTTGCAATGCCTCATGGGACTTGTAGTTCTACAACAGATAGAGAGCTGGGGTTGTCCACCCCTACTCTGCATGAACTTGCTCCAATAGCACCTGCACGCTATTGCTCAGGAATGGCATCTTGACAATGACAGCAGTGGACCATGGTTGCACAATGTGTGTCTGCAAGGTCACCTCCATCCATGAGGGGCACATGTGACAGGGTGACAATGCAGGAGCACCAATGGGAGACAGTTGTCATTCTATAATAGAAAGTACCTGATCAAAGTCCTTTATGGCAGGACCAGGGGCGTCCCGAGACCAGGTGTCACCCGGAGCGGAGACTGGGTGACACCTCCGCCGTGCCGTCATTGCGCGTGACATCACCACACGCGTGCGCAATGACATCATCGCGCATGCGCGGTCATCTAATATACGCCGGCAGAGAGAGGAGGGGACATTCACCCGATGGGATGAGGTATGCCGCCGGGTCCCCTCCTCTCTCCTAGAAAGTCCATAGTCCCTTTCCCTTCTCTCTCCTGACACTGTCAGGCTCTCGGTCCATGACCGAGTGCCCGACTTTTTAGACGGGGTGACACCAAAATGACTGTCAGTCATTTTGGTGTCACCCCTCCAATGGTGTCACCCGGGTGCGGGCCGCACCCCCCACACCTTCCTTGTGATGCCACTGGGCAGTATCACCAGGGATCATTTTACATTCTTATGTAGTTGTCTGGGGGAATATATAGAATGTCACTTAAGCAACAGCTCCGAGTCTGCTGGGTCTGATGGCATCACATACAAGATGGTGGCACCCAGCAGGAGTCTCGGGGCTTTTAGACATCTACGCAAGGAAGTAAAGAACATGACTAAAATACATTAAATGCACATATACTCTCATGGATAGATTTTTGTTCAAATGAATAGCCTGGCAGCAGGATCTTTTTAAGTAGGGGTTGGTTTCAGAAATAAAGTGGGCTCCTTGGGGTTTGAGCGCGCTTCCTCTAATGTCATTTTTCAGGTTATTTTGTAACAATGTAGTACATGTAAATCCTCATTGTACTTCCCCGATGTAATTCTCGGCCTTTATGGTAATGATGTTGTTGACGGAGACTGGCACAACAAGAAAACAATTATTCCTTTTATCTCCAGAAAAACATTCTTTCTGCTCTCATGGATCATTTAGAGACGTCCTCTGATGGCGTTTAGCATTCATTACAACTCCTGATACGGCAGCATGAGGAGGGGGGGCTCTTAAAATGGAATATAAAAGGTATTTATTACCTCTCAGAGAGATCACAGTACTCCCCCTGACAATGCCTTCATCTGCTTTTCTCTCCAGAGGGATGCCGCTATCTTTGTTCAGGCATTATCCAGGTACACCCTCTACTTCCTGGACTGAGATGCCTTTGTACTGTCGAAATAGGGCAAGTCAACCGAGATTGGCAACCACGCCACTTCTGGTGATCTACCAGCAGCAGATTCAGAAGAGTTGGTGGTATTGTGCATGCGTGCTCCCTGAACCACTCGTTCACAGTCTGAGCCTGATGAGTCCTGGTATTGTCATCTGGGAATATGTCCAGTGTGCCATCAGGGAAGAAAAGATCAATTGATGGAAAATCCTGGGCATTCAGTATATTCAAGCAAGAAACTTACTGGATCTTCAAACTAAACACATTGTCCCCCCACGGTTTGTCACGCCATCCTGAAAAAGAGGGACTACTACCACCACCACTCCACCCCATCCTCTTGACCACCACCGGACGATTAAAAGCGAATACTCACCCAGCCTCAGGTGAGTACAACTCTTACGCTTACACCCCACTCTACCACATTTATTGCGCTAGGTAGTGGCGCTTCCGTCTCCAATTTTTGTTTCCATTCAGTATATTCAGGTCGGCAGCTGACCTCAATTTTTGGGGACATAATGTTGCAGAACCTAGACCTGTCCAACCAAAGCAACCCCTATAGCTCTTACCTATTTGCTTAGCTAAATCCAGGTGGTGACTTTTTTTTTGGACAGGAAGTGTGCATCTATCTCTATCTATCTATCTATCTGTCTGTCTGTCTGTCTGTCTGTCTGTCTGTCTATATCTATCTATCTATCTATCTATCTATCTATCTATATCTGTCTGTCTGTCTGTCTGTCTATATCTATCTATCTATATCTGTCTGTCTATCTATATCTGTCTCTGTCTGTCTGTCCGTCTGTCTGTCTATCTATGTCTGTCTCTGTCTGTCTGTCTATCTATGTCTGTCTGTCTGTCTGTCTATGTATATCTATCAAACAATGTATTAATAGTATTAACAGTATTGGCAACACTAGTATAGTCAACAATCAATTTTTTACAGGCCAGACAGGTAAGCTACCACGCTACAATTGGCGTTTGCAGTGGTCACGTGATTTCCATGGATTTAATTCTGTGCATCTGACTGAAAAATGGAGGCTGACTGGAGTTGTACATTTTAATTAATTTCAAGTCATTAAAAATAAAAATGTGGCCTTGTTTGTAAGGGGAAAAAAAATATCTCTCGGATATCTCCTGAAGGGGATTGTGTGCTACAATCAGGTCAGGATTTAACAAGAATCACATGAAATAATGTATCTAATTGTCTAATTAACGTACAAATGATATGTTTACTTGTTGTGAGGTGCCAGAGGGCGCGCGTAGGCTACTTGGTGCCACTGGTGGGCGTTTGAAAACGCATACGCATCAGGGTCGCTAAAGCATCTATTTGATTCATTGTCATGTAAACAAAAGAAAGGCAAAAACAAGAAAGCAGCTACAATGGAAAATTAAACAAAGCCTGATGTCATCTGCTAAGACTCGGCGACAATCCCACCTATACTAGTGCAGGTGCGGCTGTCGCTCTGGTCAATGAAAGCCATTTTTTTGCTGAATAAAATGGTGAAAAATCCCATTGGCTAAGGTGGCGCCATCTTGTTAATTTGGCAACGTGAGTGGGCTCATAGTAATTCTGTTCTTGGTGAGTTATACCTGGGGATATATATAGGATCTGTTTAAAGACACTTTGTAGAGCCATTGTGAATCTCTGTGAACATTCGTTCTGCGTGAATAGATGCAAAAACAAACATTCTTGGAATATTTTCTTTCCATGTCGAATGTAATTTAATGTAATACAGCATGACCAATAGATGGAGCTCCTCAGCATAGGCTATCAACACCTATTTCCTCTGGCCACTCAGCTCCATCTAGTGGCCATAAGATAGTATTACATTACATTTAACCTGAAAGAAAATATACTAAGAATGTTCATTTATGAACTCTCTTTGCAAAGAAAGAATGTTCATAGAGATTCACAGGGTAAATGGTTCTGCGCATCCGAATTTCTGAATCCCAATGCATCCATATGTGTCCGAATCTGAATTTCCATTTCCGAATTTCAGATCCTGTCCAAAATTTGTTCGGACATGTGACTTTCCTGGCCAATCAGATGTGTTTTTCAGTTTAATGATAACAATGGGTCTGAACACTGATTTTTCCTACTGCAACATGGGAGCCATAATACAGTATACACATATAATACTAAAGCTGAGGCTTCCAGACCCGAATGAAAATTCGGATCCTGAATGCAATTCGGGGCTAGGAGATTCAGCTTTAGTATTAATATCTGTATATGGTTTTCTGTGGTATTTGCAGCGAATATTCGGTGCACCAAAATTAATAATTTTTTTCCCTAACCTTTTTACATTTTTAAAAATATTTTATGTGTATGAAAAACTACCTCCCGGCCAGCCGTTGTGTATACACGGCCGGCCGGGAGCTTCTTGGATGTAACTGGGCGTGTATACACGTCCTGTTACATCCGCCCGAGCGGGAAATCGCCGCTATTTGAAAACAGGCAGCGATGCCCCCTCTGTGATAGCAATAAAGTTAAGTGGAAAAAAAAAAAATAGGAAAAAAATTTAAAGTTTCCCCCCAAATTTTTTTTAAGTTACACATAAAAAAGAATTAAAAAAAACAATTTTTTTTTTACAGTCCCCACCCCTACATACACTTATGTAAACATGCGTCAGGTGCGCATACCTGCGAAAACGACGATTGCGCCCATTACGCCGCACATGTTACATATCGCCGCGAACGTCGGAATGAGAGCAATAAGTCTAGGGCCATCAATCACTGATAACACTAAACTGATGAGCTGTAAAAGCTTTTAAAGCGTCGCCTATGGCCAATTTTGGGAATGCTAGTTTTTTGCGGTGTCTATTTACCCGACGTGACCCCGTCTTTTATATTTTACTAAAAAAGTGGGTAATATTAGTTGTTTTATAACATAATGTAAAAAAAAAAAAATTTTCAGTAATTTCTCCTGAATATAGTAAAAAATAAAACCCCCAGTGGTGAATAAATACCACCAAAAGAAAGCTCTATCTGTCCCCGAAAAATGGTATAAAATTCATTTCAGTACAGCGTTGCATGACGGAATAAATGTCAGTCAAAGTACCGCAGCGCTGAACACTGAAAAATGGCCTGGCCAGGCAGGGGGTCTAAACACCTGGTCTTCAAGCGGTTCATTTTTTATAAACGTTTTATATTTTATTTATTTTTATTCATTTTTTTTATTTTTTAACTTTACTGTTGGGAGCTTTGGTAATATATCAAAGGTCTAAACAGACCCCATATTATTCCCCTTTTAAAAGAGGAAAAGAGATTGAGGACACAGTCTCTTTTTCTGCAGCCTCTGTTATACATGAACAGGAATCCTCTATACTGTGTTGCTGTTCATTGGTACATTGTGGATATAGTGTGAATGACTATGTACACGATATGAATGAACTGGAAGTGATATAGAGCACTTCCTGTTCATTCATAACTGGTACATAGTAACTCACACTATGTCCAGTTATTTACAAACATTCACTGATCGCTGAATGCTTGTATACCTCTTTCCATCCTGACTCGCTGTCACAGCTGAGCCGGTAGTGCGGGGAGGAGAGCTTGGTCTATTTTGACAGCTGACTCCTCCCCCTCACGGCCACCTTGGGCTCCTGTAACAACACACGGCTGTCTCCGCCCCCTCACAGCTCTCCATTCTGATTGGTCAGAGGAGGTTGAGGGTGCGGTGCGGGAGGAGAGCCCGGCCTCCTGTGACACGCTGGGTGCTCACAGCGATCTCCTGCCCCGCATCGCTCGGCCTCCTTTGACAGTTTCTCCTCCTTGCTGGACGCTGCGCTGTGTCAGAGATACACCGCAATTTGGCCAAAAGATGGCACTTTCGGTATTTTGACAAAAGTGTCATTTTCGGCTGATATGTTTCAGCGGCGGAAATTTTGGTGCATCCCTAATAAGAACAAAAAAAAAGATATTTTTTAGAGCTTAGTCACAAGAGTGATTTTTCACAGAAATCTCTTCTCTGTGACTGTGGCGCTGCTCTTAGCCGACCGTTAAATGTCAAACAACTCACTCTAATGGCAACAGAAAGCCACAATTAGCTGTGACCGGTCGCGGCACTGCATAATCAGGTGTATTCATCATGGCTGCCCAGCTGACACCTACCGTCGCTGAGTTCAAATGATCCTCAAATGCAGTTTTGTATCAGGAGGCCGTGCAAAGTGGAATGGCTGGATGGCAATTGGGTAAAATTGGGGCCATTGAGTATGTTCAGCCGACCCGAAGCCATGCGAAGCAAGCCGATGTACGGCTGAAATTAGCTGTACCAGCCTGAAGTGAATAGCCGAACAGTGTTCGGCTCACTTCACTTCAGATCGGTCATTCACTCGGCTGCCCTCGGCAGCTTCGTGAATAGACCCCTATGTGACGCAATCAACAATGGCAGATGGAACGTTGGTTGGATGGAGGATCTCCAGTAGGGATGAAAGAAATTAAGATTTGTAATTCCCCCAAAGTTCAAGGGAAAATTTTGTTAAAATTTTACAAATTTGATAAAATGCTTTTGAGTCAATTGTTAAGAAGAAATTAAAGGAGTTGTAAAGTCCCAGCATATCCTCTCCTGTTTTAACATCAGCAGTGTAATAGGAATACATACTGAAGATGATTTTAATAATACAATTAAATAGGGCTGCAGCTAACGATTATTTTCATAATCGATTAGTTGGGCGATTATTAAGTTCGATTAATCGGTTAATCGGATAAAAAAAAAAGGCTCCAGTGATGGACTACTAGTTTCTATTGCGATTGTAGTCCATCACAGGAGCAAGCTTGGCACGGTGGAAGTAAAAAAAAAGTGTGGTGTGCAATATAGTACATTATACAGCGGCGCAATGCAGAATACCAGCAGCTATAGAGGAATGCAGCAATAGTACATTATACTATAATGTACTATTGCTGGGATTTGTAGTCCTCTGTAGCTGGCGTTATTCTGCATTGCACTGTATATAATGTATTATTGCTGGGATCTGATGTATTCCTCTATAGCTGGCGTTATTCTGCATTG
>NW_017307159.1:320239-323650 GCF_000935625.1 Nanorana parkeri | reverse complement strand
AGCCCACTATTATTAACTCCTTTTTTACTACTTTCAGTGTTATTTTTATCTATGATTAAATTATCAACGTTTAGTTTAAGTAATTTTATTTTTATACCCTCCCCCCCACTTTCTAGTTTAAAAGCTCCTCCAGTCTTTCTACCATTTTCCCTCCCAGGAATGCTGCACCTTTCCCATTAAGATGCAGCCCGTCTCGGCTGAAGAGCCGATAGCCGACTGCGAAGTCAGCCCAGTTCTCCAGGAAACCAAAACCTTCCTTCTGACACCAGCTCCGGAGCCACTTGTTAAGCTCCCTCAACTCGCGCTGTCTGTCCGGAGTGGCTCTTGGCACCGGCAGTATCTCTGAGAAAACTACCGTGGAGGTCCTTTCCTTCATCCTAGCACCTAGGTCTCTGAACTCCTGTTTAAGGACACTCCAATTTCCTCCTATTTTGTCATTGGTGCCGATGTGCACCATGACAACGGGGTCGTGCCCAACCCCATCTAGTAATCTGTCAATTCGTTCCGCAATGTGTCGAACACGAGCCCCCGGCAGGCAGCACACTGTTCGACGCTCACGGTTCCGATGACAGATTACCCTGTCAGCCCATCATGCATTGCTTCCAGCAAGCAATGATGATGTTACATTGTTCAGACTGCGAAGTTTCACTTTAAATAGTAGAGAACAAATGGCAAATCCGATCACTTAAATCTTCTTTTAAGGGCTTCTTCGCCCACTTTTATTGAAAGAAAGTTATGAGAAAACAATGCAGGTGCCTTCTCATGGTTGTTCAGCAAAAATAAATATATGCTTTTCCAGCCTCTTGGCTTTTCTCTTGCAGCACCTCTGCTCTGGCCTCAGACCTCAGGCCTCTGACTGTTTCCTCCAGACAGTCTCACACCGTGATGATCGGCACACATTGTTCCCAACCCGCAGCTCCCTGCTGCCATGGACTCCACTCTGACTCCTAGACCAAGACTTCCTTTGTCTCCCAGATGGACCCCTCAGCACTAGCCAGCACCCTTACCATAAGGGCTGTGGAATCACTGCGTGCTGGTCACTACTAAATCATTGACCCAGGGTTGGAGGCTTCATCCCACCCGAGTCTCTCCAAAGGCTCCATGCTCCAGGACCCTGACCAGGTTTTATCAAAACTGAAAAAAAAAACAGTTTTCTTCTTGTGCTATATGTCTCATGAAGACTCTCAACTTATATGGGTGAGAACCCTGAATGCCCTTACACCATGACCAGGCAAAGCACTGTCATGAGACATTGAGTTATAGTTCAGAAGGCAGGCTCTGCAAGAGCGGTGACACCAGGAAGTGAGTGAAATGGTGTCCCTGCATTGGGGAAGTCCATCGTATAGGCATCTTCAATAAGTATGTTTACAAACCTCTAGATGGATATCGTTATTAGGAGGGGATATAGAACTTATGGAAATTTGGTATAGAAATACAGATTAATATTTCGTTTCTGACTATAGATACCCTTTAAGATGGTTTGAAAGGGCCTAATGGGCTTTAAAATGGCTACTGGGGGTTAGGTAAGCTCCTTAAAGCCTTTTATGAGGCCCAGGGTCAGGAGTGTGTAAAGCACAGGGTGCAGGGGTCAGCAGTGTGTAAAGCACAGGGTGCAGGGGTCAGGAGTGTGTAAACCACAGGGTGCAGGGTCCGCAGTGTGTAAAGCACAGGATGAAGGGGTCAAGAGTAAAGTAGAGGGTGCAGAGGTTAGGAGTGTGTAAAGCACAGGGTGCAAAGGCCAGGAGTGTGTAACAATCAGAGTGCAGGGGTCAGGGGCGTGTAAAGCACAGGGCACAGAGGTCAGGAGTACTTAACAATTAGAGTGCAGGGGCAGGAGTGTGTAAAGCACAAGGTGCAGGGCTCAGGAGTGTGTAACAATCAGAGTGCAGGGGTCAGGAGTGTTTAAAGACGGGGTGCAGGGCTCAGGAGTCTGTTTCTTTAAAATGAATGGTCTCCAAAACAATTATTCCTAGGGATCATATGCTATTCTTATGATAGAAGGAACTGATCTGAAACCCTTGTGGGGTCAGGAGAACATTTATTTTTGGCCATAGTGGCTTCAGGGCTTTTCTTGTGCCTTCCCGAAATATTATTATTATTATTCTTATACAGGACTTATATAGCGCCAACAGTTTGTGCAGCGCTGTACAATATAAGAAATTACATTACAATACAATTCAAGACAAGATGGTAAGGAGGGCCCTAGCCGTGAGGGCTTACAATCTAATATATTCAGCCTGATGGGCAGTTGTCTTTCTCCTACCTACATACCTATAGCTGTATATGTAATTCTTCTGTTTATTCTCCTTATATGTGTCATTCCTTGAACTGTACGGGTTGGATATATAAGAATGTATTTGTCTCCCATCCAGCTGGTTAGACGCCATCTGTTTTTTAATTTCTGGCTGGGTCTTTATATCCATTACAAGAAATTCCCCTAATGATTGCTGGCGCATGCCGATGCAAATCTTTTAGAAGAGGGATTTAAGCCATTCATTGAAAGGGAGAAGGCGGCTTAAGATAAAGCTTTGAATGGCTGGCCTGAAAGGGAGTCTTTAGTTTTTTCTTGATGTTTGCATTGGTGACATTGGCTGCCAATCACTAAACACTTCTCCAGAGCGGCTGCTATTTAACAGCTTGAGTCACCGCTGACTGGCGCACCGTCTGTTGGTCAGTAACAGCAAATATTGAAGGAGGAAATCAAACAAGTACACAAACCAAATGGAGCTATTGTACCTGCCAAAAGGATTTGTGTTTCTGCCTATCCAGTCCTGAGGTTTACACAGCTCTGCCACACAGCGGGAGATCGGATTTTTTAAAATCTGCTGCAGTTGTGTAACACTTACAGATCTTGCCCCCACCCCAGCCTGTGAGTGGGCAGTGAGAACAGCAGAAGACAGATGAGCTCATCTCCCCCTATGTTTTACATGAGCAATGCAGCACAACTGATTGGCTCCTTGTGCTTACATCCCCCCCTTTCTAAAGTCGGAGCTCTGCTGTACAGGGACTGTGGGAATCTTATACCAGGTTAAAACAGGTACTTACAAAGATTGCATTTAATAAAATACATTTAATGATGTATAGAACAATACAAATACTCTAATTTCTGCCTTTTATAGCTGCCTGGGGTTTGACTTTAATGCTCTTGGTGTTCATTTACAAAGTTGTATTTTGTGTCACATTTATACATTTTTAAACAGATGTTTTTGTCTTTCTTTCCTTTTTTTAAAATACTTATGCCGTCTTCATCTTACAGACACGTGACAAAGGGTTCCAAGAGTAATATGGGTTAGCCAAAGAGACAGCGTAGCAGCCTGTGTGTGTGTGTGCAGTGGTGTATTTACAAATAAATCCTGCTGCCCTAGGCAAGACAGCAACGCTGCCCCCCTTACTGACATTATGGACTGGCAC
>NW_017307159.1:319443-319957 GCF_000935625.1 Nanorana parkeri | reverse complement strand
TGTGCCGCCGCCTCCCCATCAAAGCACCGCTGCCTGGACACCGCCCGCCGAAAGCCGTAGTCCGCACAACCCGCGTCCACGTTCACGCAAGCCGCCGTCCTCGTCCCCGCCGCTACGATGGCCTCCGGTTCTCTCCCCTTCTCCTGACCACAGCAATTGTTTACGCCCCTGCGTGTGTTCAAATTTCAGCTTGAATTACTGATTTCTGCAAATAGGCTTTTACAGCAAAGATAGAATGCAAACAAAGGAAAACAATCCTATAGCTCAGCAATCAGTAAAGCTTATGCTTTCTGCAGGTCTGAGAGCTCTCACCCTGACACAACAGGGGACATTTTGGACCTCTGCAGAGAGACCACTGCTTCCAAACAGAGGGCACAGGTCATTCTCTGCAGCATGCTGGCAGGAGATAGGCTTCTCCACACTGTGACTGATGTGCAAAGAAAACTAACTGTAACACCTTTTGATTTGATGCGCCGGAAATGTAATTAGTTGTTTTATAATGAACGTTCAGTTA
>NW_017307159.1:308898-318609 GCF_000935625.1 Nanorana parkeri | reverse complement strand
GTGGGAGGAGCTCCAGGTGGGGTCCTAATTTAGCTGGCCGGCAACTGCCTGAGGTGCCGCGCATGTCGGGCTGCTCTGGCAGTCGCCGGCCAGCTAAATTAGGACCCCGCCTGGAGCTCCTCCCACTGGACCAGCGCTGACTCGACGCTGCTCTCCCGCACCGAAGGTAAGTGGAAAAAAACAAAAAACATAGCGCAAACATCGGGGCATTTTGACAAGTACAAGTACTTGTCAAAATGCTCTGTTTTTTCCGCCCTCACCCTGCAGTGCCCTCAGGCGGCCGCCTGACTTGCCTTGCGGTAGCGCCAGGCCTGGACAGAGGTAAGTATTAACCTGTTTGAAAAGGTTTAGTTTTTTTTAAGTTTTTGCATATATCTACTGCTTGCTAACAGTAGATACTGTATATGCCAACAAATTTGAGGGTTTAATATCCCTTTAATGGTATGAGGATAGACCTATGTTTTTCCCAAGCGTGTTTAAATTTGCTCTACCTCGGCTGGAAGCCTGTTCCAAGATCTTCAATATTTTAACATTCATCTCATTGTTGTCCTTTTAACAAAGTAGACACCTTATCCAGATAAGTTTTAATTTGGAGCGAAGCATCGGTAGATTTATTGTATTCCAAACACAGCGGCCCGTGTATTCATTTCATCCCTTAATAAAGCATTGGAAGCATGGTTTGTGGCGCCAATCATATCATATTCAAGTTAATAATGCAGAGCCCTGCCAAGAACACTAAGATGTATTGTATAATAGACGCGTCACTGAGCAGGGAAGAGCATTGAGAACAGGTACAGGGGAGAGTCAAATCCCTTCTACCACAAACCTGTTTCCATGAGGAACTGGCAGATATTGACTTGTATTTAGCTGACCCACTGTGTTCATTGATTCCATTAGTGAGCACGGAATGGAACGGAAACCTCATCAATATTTTATAGCATAGGTGAGTTCTGTTCATGCTGTCTCAGGGAGGGGTAGAGTTGGCGGGGACGAATCATTTCTCCATTTTCAGCAAAAAATAAAAAAAAGCTGTAAAACTTGCTAGACATAGACAGGGTAGTTTAGATAAAAAGCCAATAAAGGCGATTGCCTGAGGCTAAGGCCCTGTGACTTGCCAGGAATAGAGCAACCAATCAGAATTGATGGACACAACTTGCTTGTTACATAGTGACCTACTGTTTTTTCCAGTTTACAGTTATTGCTCTGTTTTACCCTGCTCCCTAAAGCATGACCGAGTTCGGTATGTTCCCTATGCAACCCCCCCAGCATGCCTGAATTCTGTCTGTTCCCTATGCAACCCGTCACCACCATCACCACCACCAGCATGTCTGAAACATATGTGCAAGACATACCCATAAAGTTTGCAAAAGGGAACTGTGATGCACTCAATGCTCTACACCCCTTTGAACCCCTACACCCCATTCAGATACACACAGGAGGATGTTTTCTGTAGTCCAGCAGGGGAGAACTCAGGAAGGGCTGACAACACTGCTTGGGATTCCAATGAAGCAGAGGCAGAGTTGTCAGCTCACTACAGGATGGATTTAAGTCAGATTATTTTTCTGTATTTCTGCAGCGTTTTTCAAGAGACAAAACCCCAATAAATATGCATGTGCTGCAGAGATGTACCATATAGTTTTGTTTTATTATTGTGCCCAGAAATACACTTTAAATACAAAGTTCCAGCTGGCACAACCCTACACTGTAATGTAGAACAGCAACTCACTTTCGCCTTGTCATAAAGCGCATTGAGGGAACAAACCTGGGAGCAGCCGGCTCTATTGTACGCTTGTCATAATCTAACAAAGAGCATTCAATAGAGGGTTAATAGGGAAGGAAAGCCAAACAAGCCAACTGCTTGTATCACTTCCAAGTTTCCGTAGACCAAAGCCAAAACATTATGTCTTTTTTTTTTATACTTCCACCCTGAGAATGACCCGAGATGGATATAATAAGGAACATTGAAGCAATAAGTCTCTGAGGAAGTAAGCTTTCAGAGGAGTTTCTTTGGTCATGAAACGGTCTATGTTGGGCTGTTTAAGAGAACCTATCATGCAAAGTTGAAATATCTTCCAGGACAATGAAAGTAAAAGGTTTTTTATGTATTCTTTCTTTCTTTCTTTCTTTCTTTCTTTTTTGGGTGGGGTGATATATGGGCCCCCACAGCTAGGAGTTCATCCAATATCTTGGCCTTGGAGAACCCATGCACAGTACTTTTCCAGCGGTAGATCACTTCCTCCTAATATTGTACCCCTAAACCCACCGCTTTGGTTCCGTAACTGTCCCATAATTGGTGGACATGTCCCAAGGTACAGAGGCTGTGGATATGAGTTTATCCTTTACTATACACAGTGTTAAGTTGTCATTTACAAAAAAGATTCAGTAGAAGCCTGGCTGAACAAATCCATGCAAAAAAATACAAACTACAGCATCATAGAACTCACCAGTGCCGATTAATGAATTTAAAACCCATTTGAACAGAACAGTGAAACTTTGATGGCCCTTATGTTGGGAATAATGGAAGTAATGAAACTTTGATGGCCCTTATGTTGGGAATAATGGAAGTAATGAAACTTTGATGGCCCTTATGTTGGGAATAATGAAACTTTGAAGGCTCTTATGTTGGGAATAATGGGAGTAATGAAACTTTGAAGGCAATTTTGTTGGGAATAATGAAATTTGAAGGCCCTTATGTTGGGAATAATGGGAGTAATGAAACTTTGAAGGTCATTTTGTTGGACACTTATGAACGATTTCCTCAAATTCTGTTCCCAAGGACAACCTACTCTCAGTCAAATCCTTGAGCCCCATGCCTCAGTTGGCATCTCATTGGGTCGCAGGAGGAGGGGGGTCACACCTGCAGCCCCCTTTCTGGCCAGAGCATCCCAGGTTGCTAAGCTCTTAGCAACCTGGGATGGTCTGGCTGGCGTCCCCCCAGCTAAATGACAGCACTGGTTGTCAGGAGCTAAGCAGGATGCCACCAGTGATGTCAGTGAGCTGAGCGTAATGCCTCTCAAAAGCCAAGAGCAGGCTGGCTATTGCACCTGCCCACTGAGCAGAGGAGCAGAACTGAGGGACAACTTTCTCTCTCAGGTCAGCTCCTCTGCTCAGTTGCTGGGGTTTCAATAGCCAGTCTGCTATTGGCTATTTCAAATTAAAATAGCCAATAGCAGTCTGGCTATTGTCCTGGCTGCTTACGTCCATCTATCGCCTGTGGAGGCTAGCCGGCAGGAGAATGGGGCTGTGCGCATGAAGGAGGGGATTGGGGGCTGCACTGCAGGTGGGGGGGCTGGTCTTGCCTAGGGCGCAAAATAGTCTAGCACCGACCCTGTGCTTCGCACCACAAGTTGTCCCCCTCCCCAGAACATGCACCATGAGCCACAATCCCCAATCACACCTGCCCCAACCAGCAAGAAGAGTAACCAACCTCCCCCTCCCGGAACCTACATCATGCGCACCCCCCATCCACTTCTCCACCGCCTCAAGTGGTGACGCCCCTGGTGAAAAAACTCTGCCCCTGTCTTCCAGCCATGCTCCTGCATTGTCACCCCACCACATGGCCTTTCAGTGAAGCCTACAAGTGGCCATTGCAGCACACATTACACATGTATGGTCCATTGTTGTCACCATTAGAAAACTCAACCTGATCAGCGGTTGTAGCATGTACTAAAGAATAAAAAAAAGAAAAACTAAAATTATCTGAAGAATTCCTCTCAGCATTATGCTTCTTGCAAAATATAATTACTAAAGAGTGGAGTGACTTTAGAAATGGTATAAACCTTCCATGAAGTGTTTTGTCCTCTTGGGTTGTGTAAGTCGTGACATAACAACAGTGTACAAGATGAGCTGCCATTTATGCTATTATTATACAAGTGTTTTTTTCCCTCTGTTTTGCATTCACTGCAGAGTAATTGGCCTTGGGCCACATTGCTTTTTTAGAGTGTATTCTTCTTCCAAGTCTGAAGCTGATTGATTGTGAACCTGCAAGCATCCATCCAGCATTGTATGATAGGAGCTGTTAACATTGTCAGAAGCAGGGCTGAGACACGGGGCAGCCATACATGCTGGAAGAAAGGAACCTTCTTCATGAAGTAAAAATCTTTCATGCCTTAGAAATGAACAGCAAGCAGATTGTGCACGGCTACACACAACAATCAGGTTTGCTTTCAAAGTTAAAAAAAGAAAAAAAAATTCTGCTGTTGTCCAGTACGGACCATAAGCTGCCAGCTCTTATCCTTGCCATGCTCCCTTCCAGATGGGATCATGTGAGCACTCCAGGGTAAGGCAAGCTCCCCTTTTTCTCATGTGACCAGAGGCGTATCTACAACAAATTGCACCCCTGGCGTCCTGCCCAGCTCCTGGCAATCAGTGACATCACTGGTTGCCAGGAGCTGGACGGGATGCTTGCCAGAGTGTCCCAGGTTGTTAAGAGCTGGGAAGGGAGATGTGTAAGGGCCATACACATTTCCCCGCCTGGCTCTTAGCAACTTGGGATGCCCTGGCCAGCGTACCGCCCGCATATCATATACAACTCCCCGCCTATTGTGATTGATAAGAGCTGAACGAGGAGATAAATATGGCCCTTATAGATCTCCCCACATGACCCTTAGCAACCTGAAACGCTCTAGCCGGTGTCCCATACAGCTCCTGACAACCAGTGACGTCACTGGTTGCCAGGAGCTGGGTGGGGCGCCGGCCAGAGCATCCCTGGTTGCTAAAGGTCACATGGGGAGATGTGTATGGGAGAGGAGTGCGGAGAAAGAAAAAAAAATCAGCTGTCTCCATGGGTCAGCAAACTTTCTTTGACCCACAGAGTGCCCCCATTCTCAGGCAGGTTTTGACCTCACCTTTCACCACTGCAGTTACAGCAATACAGCTTGGTCAAGGACCTCCCCAGCCAGTGATTGGATAGTGAAAGAGCAGCAAGACACTGATGAGGTCAGTCCTTTGCCCTCCCTTCAATCAGTCAGCCGAATGTGTAATATACAATACATGCTTTTTATCCAAGAAGAGCCGCACTCAATGCTTCCTCCAAATAAATCCAAATTTTATTTTAATCCATGAAACAGCATACACCTTCCAAAGCTCCCCAGAACGAAAGAAACTCTCTCCTTACATGTTACCCCCACAGGGCTCAATGATTGGAAGTCCTAAATTCCAAAAATTCATACAGCTGGGAGCGAGCCTTTTGCCAGCACCTGGAGGTTCCTCTTAATATGGATCTGACTGCGGAATCTAAGTGGTGAGTGTTGTGGACTATTTTGATACAATACATGCTTGTTCTAGATTGACTAGAACAAGAATGAACCCAACGGATCGGTGAATCAGAAATCCTAATTTGCATATTTGGTCCTGGACATGTGGCCCCGAAAGTAAGTAAAATAGATGTAGAACCTTTCTGAGGGTGATCATGGAAAGATAGACTTAAATTAAGAGTTTCCTTGGAGGTCCAACTCCAGCCAAAGCTTTTTATTTTCTCTTGGGTATAAAGCCCCCGTGGCTGTCTGAAAAACCCGAACAGTATCTGCAACTGAGTGGATGTAGTCTGATAATTTTCCATAGGGCTCCTTTGATTATTTGATGAGCCGGGTGATGCCAAATCAGCCAAAATGTGAGCCGAGTATGGTTAGCATTAAAACTTATGACAATGCATTTATTGCTGTTCCTTCCTGTGCTGGTGACCAACCCCCCAACCATATTTTTGGTAAAGGACTGAAAGTGAGAATCTTCCAAATGCAGTCACTCTTCCCCACTCTATACAAAACCAATAAACTAAAACAAATGGCTGGAGTTAGGCTTTTGCACTGTATCAGTTAATTCGTTTTCCAGGAATTTGTTTGTTTCACATCATTCAGATAGCTGAACCATAAAGCAGAGTATAACCACAGGTACATTTATGCGTCACTCAAGGTATACATCGGGAACAAGCTAATGCATAGTCAGAAAGCCACCTGGCCATAGGCTGCATTAAAGACAGCAGGAACTGGTCTGTCCGGCTCCCCCCTTCCCGGCTCCCTCCCGCTGTAAGTCCATTAAGAGGAAGTAAAGAACTCTCCAGCAAGGAAAAATACATTAAGCTGAAAGATACCAAAGTTGTGCCTCGCACAAGAAGGATAAATGTTCTATCGTCTCTCTGAATACTTCCAGTGGGCATGATAACATTTTGCTTAGAAAACAAGATTTTTGGTAACTGCTGCTCGGCGATCATATCAGTCTCTAAGAAATTCAATTTTTTTAAAACGGCTTAAAGAGAAACTTTGGTCAAGTATAAGTACCCCATGTAGTCCAGCTGACCTCCATGGAGATATAAAAACAGCTATTAATGAGTATACACCGATCAGCCATAACATTATGACCAGCCACTTAATATTAAGTAGGTCCTCCTTTTCCTGACCCATCGAGGCATGGACTTCACTAGACCTCTGAAGGCATGCTGTGGTATCTGGCACCAAGCCGTCAGCAGCAGATCCTTTAAGTGCTGTGAGGTGCGACCTCCATGGATCGGACTTGTTTTTCCAGCACATCCCACAGATGCTGAATTGGATTGAGATCTGGAGAATTTGGAGTCAACACCTCAAACTCTTTGTTGTGTTCCTCAAACTATTTTTGCAGCGTGGCAGGGAGCATTATCCTGCTGAGAGGCCACTGCCATCAGGGAATACTGTTTCCATGAAGGTGTGTACTTGGTCAGCAGCAATGTCTAGGTAGGTGGTCCATGTCAAAGTAACATCCACACGAATGGCGGGATCAAAGATTTCCCAGCAGAACATTGTCCAAATCATCACACTGCAGTGCAATTCACTTCACCTCTCAGTGGTCATAATGTTATGGCTGATCCGTGTATATATTTACAATAATCACAGCTAGCATAAGTACCTGAATTTGTTTTGGTATCAGCCATTCATCCATGTTTCACTCAAAACCTGTCCCCAGTGAGAATGAAACCCTGAAACAGATATGATGCAGGTTTTATCTATAGTAAACCTGTATCTAAAGCCAAAACTTTCGTTTTTTTGTTTGGTATATAGTAGGATTAGAACCCTCTACATGTTTTATTGTTGTCTATGTCCATTGGGGAAATTCACTCCCTCTATTTCTACTATATCACTGGGACTAAGGAGCGAAGGAAAATCCTAAATTTGAAGGGGCTCTTTCTATGGGGTCATGTTTTCCAGTGACAACAAGTGAAGGAAAATCTCCCTGTTGGCACACGGACACCCTACACAAACTAAAAAAATTAAGTTTGGGCTTCTATTATACTTTACAGGGCATGTAAATTAATGGAATTGGAAATCCACAGTCTGACTGAGTTCCCTTTGTGAATAACATAAAGAGCCCCTTAGTAGTAAACAACATATTGTACTTTTGCTTACAATATTTGGTGGACTGGAATTTGTCAATACAAAGCATTTTAGGGTCATGCCGCCATACCCAATTTAAATAGCAGGGGCAGAGGAACACTGCAACTGCCTGTCTCGAGATACCCTGGGAGTTGCAGATAGTAGTTGGTGCATTAATACACACGATGCTCCACAATAAACATGAGATTTACAGAATTGCTGGAAAACCCCTTTAATAACATTGAGGCTGCATTCAAAAGCTTGTAAAGTTTATCTGAAGCCTCTCCAAACTAAGGGCCCCCCTATTAGACAGCTGTGATAGAAAAAGATTGTCCCCAATGGAAGATGTCCCCTCAACTCCTGTACCATAAAAATATGGATTTCCATCACATTATATCTTGGAGACAGTGATCACCAGGATCAACGGAGATGAGCAGGGAGCAGGGACATAGACAGCAATAAAACCTGACAGAGGGTCTAAACCTTCTCGACTCCGTATCTTCTCTCCTTCTTGATATCCAAAACTTCAAAAGAACTTTTGTTTCAGGGTCCCTTGATCAAAACTAAAAAGGGACATGCTAGGTCATTCATTAAAAAATGAAGTGCTTTTGAATGCATCCACAGAAGGCCGATAGGTTATGCTATATGTTAATACCTGCAGGACCTTAGCACCTACTACATTGTAAACATGTTCTTTGGAGGTTCAGCAGAGCAATGGAGATCTGCCATATTTACAGATCCTTAATGAGAATATTTGTTTATATACAAGACTATCCTATATTAAATAGGATCAGCCTTAAAACGATTCAGGAGATAATACTATTGCATCAATAAACATTAGCGAAACTGTCTTTTTTGTGCCATTTTTTGAGTCCAAAAATGTCACGGTTACACCACGGAGTGATCACTCATCCACCGGTGCGATCAGATATCCGTTAAAGATAATATAGACATCGGATTCATCGTTGTATAGTGCATTCTCCCGCTCCCGTTTGTACATCCGCACCCACACCTCGTCCTTCTCCTTCAGCTGAAGCATAAGGCTTTGACTTTGCATGATGCTCCGGTCACTTGGCTGTGCGTACAAAATGGCCGTTTCCTGGTCATTCTTCATGATGTGTAGATAGGTCTCTTTCAGGTTCCAGGTGTGGACGTTGAGGTTGAAGTAGTAGATCCCAGGAACGTAGCAGACGAAGGTCCCTGAGAACATGTTGAAGTGCTGGTAAAGATTGACAAACTCTGTGTCGTAGATGACTGTTTGGAAATATTCAGTGCTGTGCAGAGATTTACGACGGGCAACAGAGAAAGCAGAATACTGGACCTTGCAGGAGTGTCCTGGCGGACCTACGTGACCTTTCTGACCTTTCATTCCCAGAAGCCCTTGTGTTCCACGTTCCCCTTCTTTTCCTGAGATGCCTGGAGGTCCTTTGTCGCCTACATCCCCCTTCTCACCTGTCAATTTGATGGTACAAGACAAAACAATGAGGAATCATTCATTTCCGCAAACATTTACAATCTGACCTTGGTGTTTAAAAACGCCCATCACAAGGATTTCACCATCCTTACAGCTGATGGTATGATATTAAAGTGACACTAAACTCAGGAGTCAAATCTTTAAAATGCATTCAAGTACCTTAACTATTAACAAAAATGTATCTTATTTGTGTATCAGTCTGCTGTAGACCCTCCAATCATCTGTGAATTGGTGCCGACACTGTCCTTCCTTCTGGAGGGGGGCTACTTTTGTTCCCCATGGTCCCTGTGTGTGTGTTGTAAAGTTGTCACCACTCCAAGCGGGACCCTGGGATGAACTACAATCTCAATACAAATTAGCTCATTAAACATGAGATTGTAGTCCATCACAGGAGCGAGCTTGGAGCGGTGACTACTTTACAACACACACAGTGACATTGGGAAGAAAAGTGGCACCCCTCCAGAAGGAAGGACGGTGTCAGCACCAATTCAGAGATGATTTGAGGGTCTACAGCCTAATGATACACAAATAAGATACATTTTTGTTAATAGTTATAGAAGTTGAATGCATTTTAAAGATTTAACTCCTGAGTTTAGTGTCACTTTAATCTTAGGTAAATTATAATGATGGTGAAATCCTCTTGCCGGGGTTGGGCAAAGTCACAACTCATATAACCGTAATGAGAAAAAAAAACCACAAACACATCCAAAGGGTTAGTTCTTGGTGCTCTGAAACTGGTAGTTTTTGGTGGTAGTTTTTCCCTGTGGCTCCCCGACTTATAAAGAGCACCTTAATCTTAAACCTCTCCTAACTGAACCTGAATTTGAAGCCCTTCATGCTTCTGTGAAGATAGACATGCAGTATTTTAGTGGTAATATTACAGCTGTCTAAGTCTCT
>NW_017307159.1:297202-308855 GCF_000935625.1 Nanorana parkeri | reverse complement strand
GTTCTTTTTACCACTTTCCAAATAGACAGAAAGTGTATCAAATTTCCATCACTTCCTGTTGTTGGCTGGAGTTGCGATCTAACCTAAATTCTTTCATTTACCAATGCTTAAATGGGAGAGGTAGATACGTGAAGGGAGAGGGTTATAGTTACTTAATGCTTGGTTATTATTAAGGTTACAAGGAGGGTTAGTGTTTGAGTTATAGACTTAGTGTTAGGGTTACAGGGAAGGCGAGTGTTTGGGTTAGGTTAAAGTTGCAGGGAGGGTTTGTGTTGGGGTCACAAAGTAAATCAATGTTAGGATTACAGGGAAATGTATTCTTACGGTATAAGGAAAGGTTAGTGTTTGGGTCAGTGCAGGGGGTTAAAGAGAGGGTTTGGGGTAAAGGAAGGATTTGTGCTCGGGTTGCTGGGAGCATTGGTGTCAGGGTTAGTGTTAAAGAGAGAGTTAGTGTTATGGTTGCAGGTAGGATTTGTGCTAGGAGTAAAAGAAAAGTTAATGTTAGAGTCATAGGTAGGGTTAGTGTCAGGGATAGTGTTAGGGTTACAGGAACAGTAGTGTGAGGGTTAAAGGAAGGATTAATGTCAGGGGTTAGTGTTAGGGTTACAGGAAAGGTTAATGAGAGGATTAGCTTTAATGTTACAGGGATTAGAGCTAGGGTTACAGAAAGTGTAATTATCAATCCCTTGGATTTCGCCTTAACCTGCTGCCTGCTCTAGGCCTTGGCTTAATACATGGCCACACATGCCCTGGTTTGTACTGCGCTTTGTTCTACCTGTTCTCCCTGACCTGAGGTATGAAGTTCAAAAAGCGATAATCAACATGCAACCCAATTTATAAAAACTGCCAGTACAGCAACGAAATGCACAAGGGCCAGAGCAAAGGGACCGCAGACCTGAAATGTCACATTGGTCTGCTGTAGGTGACCCCATTGTGAAGACATCATTGACTAACCCTTTAGGATGCTCATCTCAATGCGTGGCTGGACCCTCGGCATAGGATACATCACATACTCCTTAATTCTGGTTTTCTTGGGAGGTTCCGCTGCCTCTTCTGGGGCTCCACAACAGCGGACACAAGATGGGTTCCCGACTTCTTGCCATAGGAAAGTTTTCGGTGCAGCTGCATCAACTGACATAACGGAGATAAAGACGATGAGCACCGGGAAATGCATCACAGGTCCTCTCTGCTTTCCTAATAAAGAATGGAAAGAACAAATACAAATACTTCGAATAACAGTGCAACAAGAAGGGAGTACACATTTTTCCATACCGGGCTGTACCAGATGGGGGAGTTGATAGGACCACATCATGTGCATGGGGAGCTTTTTGTAATTGAAGGTCAACATTGTGTTCAGGAATGATGTGCTGTACCAGCTCCCTACGGAAATTCTTCATCTTCCTTGTTTTTAATACACGATCAAATAACTTCGGCCATATATTACAAGGATCCCTCATATTTCTCTGGAGAACTATGACCACATTAGCAGATGTACCGTATTTCACTTCAATAAGCCAGCTGTTGACAATTACATCACCCATCATTCTCTGGAAGCCCATCCTACTAACACTGTGCTGAATTATCCTCCTTCATCTGCTACAATACACACAGACTCAAAACATTGTTTTCTCTCATTTAACTCAGAATGGAACCTCAGCCATTTTGATATTTTTATTTTTGTATTTTTTGGCTGTGTATTAAAAGGTCTAGCTATGTTTTCACCCGAGATTTACAAAACTTTCACCCAAAATTCACAGATAAGATTCAATTTACCACAGGTATATTTATAGCGCAGACAATTTATGCCGTAATTTCCATACACGGGGCCATTTTAGAAAGGAGATCACAAACCTGCCACCTTGGGAGGAAAGCCACTCAAGAATAGGAAGAGAAGGCAAACTCTATGCAGAGATAGTGTCCTGGTTGGAATTTGAACTGAGGACCCCAGTACTGCAAGGGAGGAGTGTCAACCACAAACACACCATGCTGACCATTTTTGAATTAGAAAAATGTGGGTGAAGGTTGTGCGAGTCGAAGGCGGATGATAACTGGACCCCCCGTAAGTCAGGTTTTTATGACTGTATGTTACTCTTTTAGACGACTCCCCCTCACTTCCTGTAATGGCAACTCAACTGGTGCAACCTGAGAGAGGAAACGAGGAGGACTGACCATAGTCAGCAACAAAAACATATTTTTCAGGGTAGGGTAGGGTTTAAACCTCTACAAGGTTTCTAATACTATGGGACTGATGTAAAAAAATGATCCACCCAGTGTACAGCTTGGTGAATGCCGTTTGCATGCCATTCCTGCCACTAGATGGAGCCGAGGAGCACCTAGTGGTGGTAGTACTGTATGAACAGCATTCGCCCAGCTATACGCTGGCCAGGAGACTTAAAAATGCTCACTGTTCTCTTTGCTGGACAGGAAGATGTACCTGAGGACCTGCGGTGCAAGGATCTCCCTGCTTCTGCAATACCCATTCTGTACATCTGTGATTCCTCCACCTTTTTAGTTGCTTCTTGATCAATACTCCATCAGTCACCAGGAGGTCAGCTCTGACATTAGTAAGCTCTGCCTCTACCAAGAACAACTGAAGTGAGACCACTGGTGACTAGTCCTTTGTCCTCTGCTTGCCTTTTTTAGCACACAGCCTCCACAGTTCATGTCCTCTTTAAAGAACCTGTCCCAGCAGCTATCGTTCTCCCCAAGTTGAGTGGACCTTGAAGCAACTGACTCTTGATTGCTCTCCTCCTCCCCTGTGGATTGCAAGGTTGGAAGAAGCGCCAAATCGGAACCATGCTGTCTGCTTAGAACACAACCTACTCCAAACAACAGACTGTTGCTAATGGCAAAACATATGCCTGCTGCTACCACTGTCATGGATGACAGCAGAACACATCTCCTCTGACCTTTGATGAAACAATGACCCTCTTTAATTGCAGTTGTGTCTTCAAGATAACTCCAAGAGCCCAACTGCCACCGTTAAAAATGCCATTTCATTTCAGAACACAGCAAATGATGTTTTTCTTCCTTTACAATCAGTATTTGCCTGGAGCATCCGGAGATCCCGCTAACAAGAGCAGTCCGGGTATGTTTAAACACCATCCAAACTGTCTAGCTGGAGGACATGGTCTTCTTAGATCCCATGTGCCATCAATCAAGTCTTTGAAAAGCTGCATCATCCATTCTTGGTGTATTACGCTCGGAGGCAGCTAACACATCACAGATCGGGAAAGACTGATCCGTAGGCGCTTACAACAGTTGTGTACCTCCTGTTCAAAACTTCACAGGAGAAGTTCTTCTTGAGGTGTTCCGAGAAGGAGCTAGGATAAAAGAATGCGGTTCCTTCTCTGCGTGGTGCACACATGCTGGATGTACGTGATTGAAATAGGATAAAGAGGGAACAGACTGTTCCTCATCGGCGTTGGCTTTGTTATGCCATCTGTGAAGAGTCGATGGACTATAAAGTATATTTGTCAATGACGTTCTGCTCTACGAGTTCTGTTACCGTCAGGTTTTGGAATGGGAGAACCTGTCCAATCCAATATGAACATTTTGCCTTTAACCACTTGCTGACCCTTCCTGTCCAGGCTATTTTTCAGTATTTAGCGCTGTGGTACTTTGACTGACATTTATTCCGTCATGCAATGCTGTACTGAAATTAATTTTATACCATTGTTTGGGGACAGATAGAGCTTTCTTATGTTGGTATTTAATCACCGCTGCGGGTTTTATTTTTTACTATATTAAGGAAAAATTACTGAAAATGTTGAAAAAGAAAAGTTGTTTTTACATTATTCTAGGAAACAATTATTATTACCCAATTGTTTGGTAAAATATAAAAGACGGGGTCAAGTCGGGTAAATAGACACCAGACATGTCAAGCCTTAAAATTGCGCGCACCCGCGAAATTGCAAAAAAAATACCATATCCAAAATTGGCCATAGCCGACGCTTTAAAAGCTTTTACCGCTCATCAGTTTAATGTTATCAGTGATTGATAGCCCTAAAATTATTGCTCTCACTGTGACGTTTGCGGCGATATGTAACGTGTGCGGCGTAATGGGCGCAATCGTCATTTTCGCACGTATGCGCACCCGATGTATACTTGCATGTGTGTATGTATGGGTGGGGGGTTTTTTTTATTCTTTTTCATGTGTGACTTTAATTTTAATTTTTTTTTTGCAACTTTTATTTATTTTTTTCCTATTTTTTTCCCACTTAACTTTATTGGTAAAACATAGGGGGCTAAGAAGTCTTCTATGTGATAGCAATAGATGTGACAGGTCCTCTTTATGGAGACATCAGGGGTCTGCAAGAGAAGCTTCATCAGCTTCTCTCCAGCTTCTGAAGCTGGAGAGTGACAGCAGACAGCAGTGACAGCAGAATGCGGAAGTGATGTAATATACATTACTTCTGCATTCTGACACCAGAGAGGAGACCGGAAGGAGATCCATATGATCCCCTGTCACAGAGCCCCTCTGATCCCCTGTCACAGTGGGCGGGGCCAACCGGCCGCCTTTAGACGGCCCCTTAGATCCAGCGGGCCGGGAGGCGGTTAAGTGGACCTTTTTGTATCTTTACAAGTCTGCACCAATACATTTCTGACCTGTCACAGTATGCATAAACTGTATTATTTTTCAAAAAAATCTCAGCCTTTTATTATTAAAGAGGAACTTTACCCAAATCTTTGAAATTACAACAAAGACATCTTTGGAAATGTTTAGTAATGATAATCTATAATTGCCGGCTTTGTATTCTTTGCAGACCTTATTTTTCCTTTCCTCCCCATTCTTCTCACAGCGGCCATTTTTACTAAGGACAGGTTACTAGACCTCCCTTTACTTCCTGGAACTCTGGCACATGTGACCATGCACATCCTCTCAGGGGAGGGACATGCCTTTCCGTGAGATCTCATGAGATTACAGATGAGATTTCCCAGCAATGCTCTGCTGATGTAACCTTCCCAGGATGCAACGCTTGGGCACATTACATCACTAATGCCCAAGAGGACCAGGAAGTAGAAATTTTTTGTAAAAGCAAAATATGTTTGTTTAACTAATGAATGTAAGATGATTTCATATCAGCATGCAGAGCTGCACTTATTGGACAGCAAATTACCCGCTCCCGATTTACAAGAAATATGCACAAAATGAATGTTTCAGGTGGATGGAAACTGTGTTGGAGTCCCTCTTAAATAACCCCAGTAATCCTCCTCAAGCCTGCTGACTGTACTTATTGCCTCATCACTTCATTAGGAGGGGAGATTGTCCTGGAGGATTTTTCTGATGTTTCCCAGCACTTCCTGTGTCTCTGACCTTGAGAACAACTAGACAAATCATACCAGATTACAGCTTGGAGCGCGCTGGAATATAATGCAGCTCAGTAGGAATGTTGATGCTCTTTATTCTAACAAAGCTCTAAAGACAAAATATTACTTACACTGGAAGTGAAAAAGTGTGAACTGTGTGAAATGTAAAGATTGAACAATTTTTAAAATTGCCTCTGCAGTCTGGGTAGGAGGATCTGAGATATCAGAATGGGGTAGATGTGTGGTGTGTGGGTCATCAGTCTGGGGTAGATGGGGTAGATGGGTGGGATGTGGGTCATCAGACTGGGGTAGATGGGTGGGATGTGGGTCATCAGACTGGGGTAGATGGGTGGGATGTGGGTCATCAGACTGGGGTATATGGGCCAATTGTAGTTTACACAAAGTAACCAACCTGTTGCATCTATTACATAAATTCCTTGTGTACTTTGTATCACAGGTTGCCAATTGTTCCATCTGATTAGCAATCGCATGTTAATGGGACCTTAGCTAGGTTTACCGTCTACTGTGTGGAGTCTGCTGTAGAATAGAATGAGCGATGCAGCCAAGTATTTCTTGTTTATAAAATGTTTCATTCCTTTTATGTTATTGTTGGCATGATATGCCCTAAACATGCCCCGGAGACACATCCATATGTGCGGAGATTGCACATCTACCATATGAAATTACGCCAGAATCGAGACACTGTACGCCCTGTTGGGATGATGTCCAAAGGAACTATAAATAAAACAAAGCTGTGCTCTACTTTTCAATCCAGATCTGATATACAGTATATACAGTATATATATATATACACACACACACACACATATATACATTATATACATTATATATACACAGTACATTTATTTTAACGGGCAGCTGTATGCAGACAATCGTGCCAAAGAGGTGCATCCACCTTTATTAATTGTGTTGCACAGAAACTTGCCATGCAGTTTTGCACACCTGAGCAAGGCACACTTGCGGTGCATTAAGAAGGAATGGCACCGAAGTGTGATTCTAAAGACATGCATTTTATGCCACATCTGCCCAGGAGAGCCCCATAGAATTCTATGGATCTTGTTTCCCTAGGTCTCCCAGTCAGGAGACCAAGGTAGACAAGCTCCATAGAGGTCTATGGGGTTCTACTGCATAGACAAGGCCAACAGTGAGAGGACTTCAGCACGGGATGTAAACCCTGGGAGGTCACAGCGCCGGATCTCGGCCACACTTGCGCAGCAGAGCCCAATAAAAATCTATGGGGCTTGTTTCCTTGGGTCTCCTGGCCAGGAGAACGAGGTAGACAAGCCCCATAGAAGTCTAAGGGGTTCTACTGGACAGACGAGGCCACCAGTGAGAGGACTTCAGTACGGGATTTCAACCCTGAAAGTCATGGCACCAGATTTTGGCCACACTTGTGCAGTAGAGCATAATATAAATCTATGGGGCTTGTTTCCTTGGGTCTCCCAGTCAGGAGACAGAGGTAGACAAGCCCTAGTCTGTTGAGTTTTGCTGCAGAGATGAGGCCACCAGTGAGAGGACTTCAGCACGAGATGTAAACACTGAAGGTCATGGCGCCAGATTTCAGCTACACCTGCACAGTAGAGGCCCATAGAAGTCTATGGGGATTGTTTCTGTGGGTCTCCCAGTCAGGAGACAGGGGTAGACAAGGCCTAATCTGTTTAGTTTTGCTGCAGAGATGAGGCCACCAGTGAGAGGACTTCAGCACGAGATGTAAACACTGAAGGTCATGGCACCAGATCTCAGCTACACCTTCACAGTAGAGGCCCATAGAAGTCTATGAAGATTGTTTCTGTGGGTCTCCTGGCCAGGAGAACGAGGTAGACAAGCCCCGAACGAGGTAGACAAGACCCATAGAAGTCTATGAGGTTCCACTGCACATATGAGGCCACCAGTGGGAGGGTAGGCTCTGTGAGTTCAGGGAGCAGAAAGAATAAGTACACCTTTTACAAAATTGCACTTATTCTTTAAACCACTTTCTCCTCATTTGCAGAGAACCCTTGTGTCTTTTGTAGTAAACAAACAAAGCCGTCAGACCACAGATGGGCCATGCAATTTGTTAGCATCATGTTAAAACAAATGGTGCCAAATTCTTCCTAATTGTTTTCACACCCCATTGTTAATGAGGTCACCCAATGTCAATCCTCAGGTACCATTAACAGGCTTTGTTTTCAAGGCTTTTAGGCAGGAGCTCAAATCTCTCACTGCAGACAGAAAGTGTCAGAAAGATGAAAATAGGTGAAAAGAGTATTTTATGGGGGAAAACATGACAATTGTTTATGAAAGGCAGCGCTGAAGTGAGCAAATGTCATCCAGTTAGGGTTCAGATCTACTTGAAGTCTCCTTTTCAGATGGAGCTGGCTGTGAACAAGCAAACAGTCATGAAAAGAGCATAGGTTGAAGCACCTGCCTGAGAGTTCTAAGCCTGCACAGAACAAGGGCCTTATAAAATAATATGGAGACACACAAAAGCTGATGACGGATGGGAAATGAACTCCATGGTATGAAAGGCTGAGAATTAAAGCGGGGTCCAAGGTTATGACTCAGAAAGGAAAGGCGCAGTTGGTTTTTAACCCCATTGCAATCAATGGCCAGCCAATGTTTTTAGACAGGAGCCCTCAGGATACCTTGATGTGATTGAATACCTCTTTGTACATCTCTGTTTCATGTCTATACAACCTCTGCGAGCATGCTGACACTTCCCAAATACAACGATACGAAAATAACGCAAACACAGCATGAGGATAAAGCATTAAATTGTCCTTTTACTTTAGAATTGATTGGAAAGCTCGGGTTTAAAACTTCAAATTGAAAGAACACAGCCAGGCGAACATATAAAAAGAACCTTTCATTCTCCACAGTGTTACATTACTCATAGCTCCCAAAGTTCTGGGATGGCAAAAAGTTTTAAAGCAAAGGCCACACCCTTACCGTGCTCCCAGTTACATGGACCAATTTATAGTACCCACCAATCCTTCTTTTCCCCCACTACTTTTCTTTTATACCAGCCTTTTAAAATCATAAATGCAAATTTCATATTTTTTTATAGAGATCTATCCGTCAGATGGAGGAGGAAAGAAAAACAGAAGGTCCAAAAGATGGATAGACCCTCCAAATGAGGGACAGATGGGTCCTATGTCCCCACGTTGAATAGGAATAGCTTAAAATAGCACCATATAGACTGCTTAGGCCAGGGGTAGCCAAACTCTGGCCCTCCAGCTGTGGTGAAACTACTCTCTCCGGGAGTCATGTCTGTGGCTGTGAGAATCTTGTAATGCCTCATGGGATTTGCAGTTCCACCACAGCTGGAGGGCCGGAGTTTGGCTACTCCTGACTTTGGCAACATGTGCTTGACTATGTCAGTGCTGGAATGGCAATCACATGACAGGTTGGGGTTTCCTTGTTCCTCCATATCTAATATGTTCCCAGCTAATGAGGAGACTATATGATCACAAGAACAAGTCCAAGATAGTTGCCATAACTCCAGGTGCTATATAAGGCCCACTGCTCCAATAAAAACTGTCCCATTAGGAAATTTTACCTTCATTTTCTGTCCTTTAGACACAACAGGTGTTGAGGAAAATGCCCAGAAAATGTCTTCATTGGAAGGTTTCTTCCCTATTGCTGTTCTGGTGACATCTAAAAATTTTGGAATTCCCACCATTTTCTGTTGTGGTGACAATGGTGACAATGGTCACTAGGGCAGATAACGAGGTTGAATTCCCCCAATGGGACACACACACAGCAATAAAAACCTGGTAGGGCAGCCAGAAGGGCTGAATGCTTTCCATCCTGTTTTGGGAGTCCTGGGCTCCCACGGGAAACAGGGGAGTCCCTCAAACATGTTGGGAAGGGGAAGCACCACCTTTCCTGTCTCATAGAAGCAGTTGGATGGCCCTACAGCCAGGGCTGGATTTCCCACAAGGCCACCGAGACCCGGCCTCGGGGCAGCAGGGAGAAGAGGGGCGGCATGGGTGTGGAATCTCCCGATGCCAGGGACATGCAGTTCCGGGTGTCGGGCTGGCAGTTGTCTACATTTAGCCCTGCTTTGGGCAAGGAGGGCTAAATGTAGAGCGGGGAAGTCGCTCGTTTGTTTGCAATTGATCTCAGTGTCTCCAGAGACCTTCAAAATGGAGGTCGGGGAGCAGAGCAGAGAACATCCATTCTCAGCTCTGCTCCATGTAAACAGTGAGTGGGGAGAGCTGCACTCGCAGCCTTCCCCTCTCGCTGCCACAGTAGTTCCAGCACAGCACAGTGCTGTGCTAGAGCTCCTGCATTGGAAATGTTAAATATAGAGAACCTGTCACCTGCAAATGCTATCACATAGGGGCTTGTTAGAAAAATAAAACATAAAACAATTGATTAAAAAATTATTAAATAAATTAAAAAGTAGGTAAAAAACAATAAGAAATAATAATTAAAATACAAAATATAAAAGGTGATTAAAAGGTAAAAAATAATAAGATAAATAAAGATGATAAGATAAATAAAAATGTTAAAAAGTAAAACAAAAACAATAAAAAAGTGATACAAAAAGTGATAAAAAGTAAAAAAATTAAGAATAAAAAATAAAATTAACCCTACTGCCCCTGCCATCTGGGTGCTGGGAGGGTTTGATGAGGAGGGGAATGCATTGAGGAACCTGGCTATGGGGCAGCAAAGAGAGTAAATTCGGCCCTGCCTACAGCTGAGCTGGCTATCAGGCCCCATTTACACTTGCCATGCGCGTTATGAAGAGCACCCTAAATGTGTCAAGCAATACATGCATTTTGGTGCAAAAAACGCACAATTAAAAAGACAGGTGAAGCGCAGCTCAAACAGCTGCACAAGCTTCATTGCCGCGTTTGTCACTGGTAGGGCAGCCCAATGAAATGAGAGGGCTTGCCTATGTGAATGCTAAAACATGCGCTCATGTGGCAAGTGTTAATGGCCGCCTGACAAAAAGTATACAAATTTACAGTTTATATATAGGATTATATCGGATTATACACGACAATGGTTGGAAGAGCGGTGGGGGAAGGGACTTTATTGGATCTTTGACTAGGTATTATTTACGATCTTCCATATTTTTCCTTGTTCATATAACTGTACCGTCACGCAATAGCGCCGCGCATCATTATTTTTTTCAGCTCTCTTAACTTTCTTGCTTTATTTTACAAAAGCACTATGGAATTTAGGGGATTAGCTGGACTATTAATGATCAAATAATAAAAAGCTTTTAAATATTTAGTCATCAGTGTAGCAAATCATCGAAGCTGGCAAAAAACTTTAATCCTGAGGGCACACAACACATTTTCTAAACTGCTCAACTGCAAAATGGAAGTAGCTTTACAAGCAGCTTAGGCTGTATTCAATTAAAGGCTGAGCTCCTGGCAGATATCAAAGACATCAAAGTAATAATACATCATTAAGGGGCTTATTTATTAAAGTTCCACCAGGCTATAAGCCAGTTGCACCTCAGAAACTAGCTTCCACCGCTAGTTCCGCCCAATTGTTTATATTTTGCCAGCACCTGTCAGAATGCCATTCTGTGGCGGGAGTTCCGATATCAGGAAGCCGGATGGTGAGTCATTACACGCCGCCCGGCTTCCTGATTGGCCGGGAAACTGTCTCCATGCTCCCTCGTGACTAGGGAGCATGGAGCCGGCTTCCCGGCCAATCAGGAAGCCGGGCGCCATGTAATGACTCACCATCCGGTTTCCTGATTGGTCGGGAAGCCAGGAAGCATGGAGACAGCTTCCTGGCTAATCTGGAAAGCCGGGCGGCGAGTCATTACACATCGCCCAACTTTCTTAATGGGACTTCCGGTATCGGTATTTAGGATCAGCGAGTATCTGTAAAATCTGTAGTTGATACAGAAAAAACGGTATCTGTGCATCCCTAGTTGTTAGGTGTGAAATCACGTGAAAAACGCACGCTACGTGCACTTTACAGTCATTTTTCAGGTGCTCCTATTGATGACTACAGGGCCAAAATGCAAATAAAGCTCATGTAGTTTTTCCAGCTATACACTTAGGTGTGAACAGAGACCATTGAAAAGGATAAGTCTCTTCTTGCTGAGAGTTGTCCTTCTTCAGGAAATGTGCATGAAAACACTCACGTGTGAATAGGCTGCAGGGGCTGTGTTGTGATCTTTGAGGATAAATTTATTCCCAGCACATGCAGCTACAGTGGGTAGTGAGGGCTTGATTTATTGTATGACCCCTTGTGCCATAGTGGGAGGGGCTCTTGATTGTAGAGTGCATAGCTAGTATTAGGAGTTAATGGCACGTTCCCGAAATATAATCAAGCAATATCAAGCTGAGTGGCTACTCCCTAGTAGAGG
>NW_017307159.1:288562-296613 GCF_000935625.1 Nanorana parkeri | reverse complement strand
GAATGGAAGGTGGGGGGTCTCCCCCGGGGGGGGGGGGGGGGGGGGGAGTGTAAGTGTAACCAATAGCCAAGCGTGGGTACAAAGATAATTATTAAGCACAGCTTCAGCCAACCAACCGACAGTTACAACTTGCTGAAGAACTTCTCACCCTCCCGTCTTATATTGCTATTGTCACAGCTGGCGTCTACCTTACCTGAGAGCATGGAATCTGATTGATGCCCTCATTGGGCCTTTTTACTTGGATGTCTGTCCTGGTCTAATGGTTAGGACGACCACCACCAGGGATTTCCCTCTCTTTGGAGGGATTTCCTGTTGTGGCTATCGGACAGGAAGTGAAAAGAAATCACCTCAATGGGACATATATTGTAAAAAAGCCGACAGGGGTTATAAACCTCTATTACTATAGCCAAAACAAAATACCTGGCTTTGGGTCTACTTCTTTGGGTAAAGAAAAAGCTTACCCTTGCTGTGTTGCTACCTATTCCCGCACTGCAATAATCAAGTGCGTGTTTGTCTTGGGGGTCCTGACTCAGTCCTGCAGCGGTCAGCGCTCACCACTTTTCCCCTCCGCTCCGCCTATGGTATGTTTCTCGGTGTCCTCGTGTCTAATATAGGTCAATGGACCTGCATATGGAATGATGAAATCAGCAGTCTTTAGAGCGCAGGAGCCCGGGGGTGGGGGAAGAGGCTAGTAGTCTGGAGGGAGCTGGTGGGACCGAAGATCAGGTGAGTATATCTGCTTTATTTGAGCCCCCCTAAACAAAACAAGCACTTAACCCTTGCATTGCGGGTGCATACCTACAGCAAGGGTAAGCTTTTCTTTACCCAGAGTTCTTCTTTAGAGTCCATGGGTGCACTCTAAAGTGCACTCTACAAAAGTACCCAAAGCTGATATTCCGTCATGCTTGCTCTACAGCTTTCGGAGAAACATAGTAACTGGCCCTTGATGAACAAATCGGCTGATATGCCAGGAACTGCAGGTGACTCAGGCTGGAGACCAAGCGGGAGGGCCGGTGGCTGCAGATGCAGGATTAGCTTTCCATGGTTGAAAATCTGTATCTGGCAGCTGAGCCATATGGCCCCCGTGTCTCACCCCACTTTATACTCCGAGATAAAAGAAGGGGATTCTGTGCACACAGCCCTTACGTTGGCCAGAAATAGCCAACGTAAGCTAGAATTCACAGTTATCATTATGTCATTCCTAAAAGGAATCTATATTGAAGTTTTTTTATTGAGTGTTTCTACTGCCAGACGTTTCCTTTTTATATTTAAATACCATAAAGAAGAGTTAGAACTTATGTCAGTTCTTTTTCTTCTATTGTTGTGATGACACCCGTACCTTCTCATTTCTTACCCCGGTGTCACCAGCACAGTAAGTAAAGGGGAATCTCCGCAGTGAGGACACGGACAGCAATACAAACTCAAAAAGATCTGACACCTACCCCAGCCCCAGTCTGACTTCCTCTGGTCTACCCCTTTCAATTATGGGATTTCTGTTCTTTCATGGAGGCTAGGTGCATTATCTATGCTGATCTGCATGGGGAGGAGTGGGCATTTCCGTCTAGGAATGCCCACTTCTCCAGATTGACATCCACCCGTCAAGACATTTTGATAGCTGTGGCCATAAGTATTTATCTCCTATGCTCATCAGCTCCATCTAGTGGCCATAATGTGGTATTACATTAGATTACATTACATTCCACCTGAAAAGGAAATATACAGTGGTACCTCGGTTCACAAACTTAATTTGTTCCACGATTCTGGTCGCGAACCCAATTGGTTGCGAACCCAATCAAACTGTGATCAGACCGCGATCTCGACTAGAGGAGGTTCTTTGGCGTTTGCACATGTTTGGGTATGTCTTTTTAAAGGGTACTGAACATTTTGGTTGTGTGCATCTGAGCCTGATGAAGGGGACCCTGTGCGGCCCCCGAATGCGCTTGTACTGGAATGACAGTACTCCATTAATAAATTGACTTTTGTTGATCTCACTCAAATGGTGTGCTGGGGACATCCTTTTGCAAACTTGTATATCTTCACGGCGCCATCCGTGGTCACTGCGAGCACCCACCAGGATTTCAAGAAACAGCAAGTAAGGAGTGCAGCAAGACACCTATATATTACTTTACCAGAGGAAGAAGCGACCATGTGTCAGAGCGTGGAAGATGGCTGCAATTGTGTTCGTCACCCGATGCGGAGTTCGTGAACGGAAGCAAAATTTTGACCGACTTCCTGTTTGTGAGCCGAATTGTTCGCGAACAGAAGCGTTCGTCAACCGAGTTACCACTGTACTAAGGACATTCACTTTTGCCTCTATTCACGCAGAAAGAATGTTCGCAGAGTTTCACAGGGGGAATTACTCTGCGAGATGTTTATAAATAGACCCCTTAGTGTATAACCTTATTATTTTACATTATCCCAGTTGTGCTCCAGTGTTGTCACCCTGCCACTGGTGGAGACTACAGGCAGCTGTGCCATCAGACAATTCATACATATGTCCCACTAATGTCACTGTCAGAAAGCCAGCCCAGAGCAATAATGTACAGCCAAAGCTGCAGCAAGTGCATGCAGACAGGAAGCGGCTGAAAGAGGCTCCAGGAGATCAGCAGCACTGAGATATAACAAAGGACAAGAAAAGGTTGAAAAGAGCATTTAAAAGAAAAAAAAGATGCCAGTTGTTCATGATACCCAAAACCTATGCAAAGTAAATGTTATCACATTAGGGCAGGGGTGGGCACTCCAGCTGTTGTTAAACTACCAGTCCCATGAGGCATTGCAAGTCTCCGACAGCCACATGCATGACTCCCAGAGGCAGAGGCATGATGAGATTTGTAGCTTCACCACAGCTGGACTGCAGAGGTTGCCTACCCCTGCATTAGGGTCTAGATTCACGTATAGAAAAGACATTAGAAGTAAATGAATACATCGAAGGTTTGCTGTGCAGGAAGAAGCATGCCCAGAAAGCCTGAACACATCATAGAGCACAGCTGGCCGTGATTTACTGCAGACAGTAACATTGAAAAAAAGCAAAAATAGTAGCCAAAGCCTAAATGCTGGTTATAAACCAACACAGTACACGTATGCACGTTCACGTGTTCGCATGTTTAATAAAAACAAAGACGGTACTCACCGCTCTGAATACAGTCAACTTTTCGCATTCCTAGGACGCCGGTCGGCTCTTGTTTTGCTGAATGTTCCTACAAAAGATATTGTCATATTTAGAGACTCCACCCAAGCTAGTGGTTAGGAGAAGAGGGGGGAAAAAAAGTTTGAGGGCTGACTGTCCAAGTGGAGGGGCCGGCCAGACAGGAAAATCAGCCTTCATGGTGGACTCACCTCTGGGTGTTCTGCAGGTTGTTAAACAAAGTGGCCCCGGGGGGTCTTCTCTGGGGCCGGCCGCTTCTCTGTGTCCTGTCCTGCTGCTTCTTCACTTAATCAGAGCTTCCCAGCCTAGACGCTGCCAAGTCTTCCTGGAGGGCTGGAGTGTTACATTTGGCTCCTGCTTGTGACTTCTTCAGCCTGGCCGGGTATCTTATTCTTTGCTCTGCGCTGATCACAGACCTGCAGGCAAACACTGGCACAAACATTCACTCCAACGGAAAAAGGAAGACATTGTAACAAGTCTGTCGCTGCAAATGCATGTGCTTCCCCCCTGGCCCCCATGCGCGCTTGTTACTGTGCGCGCAATTGTGTTCATTGCCTTATAGAGTTCAAAAGCAAGGTACTTTTCCTCATGTAGTCGCCGATACTGATTTTTAGGGTCATGTGACAGTTTTTCTAAAACAATACAGAATAATGATTTTAGGACACTGGTGGAGTGCCAGGGCCCGGTCACAGCTGCAACCACTGCGACCCTGGTAGTTCCAAGCTGTAGAGGGACTACAAATCTCAGCAATGCATTATGCAGCAATGCAGAATGGCACCAGCTATAGAGGACTACAAATCCGAGCAATACATTATACAGCAATGCCGAATAAACCCAACTATACAGGACAACAAATCCCAGCAATACATTATACAGAAATGCAGGATGAATTGCCGGCATGGTGGCCTGATGTCTTCAGGGTCTCAGGTGGGCTGTGGGGGGTCTGAGTTGGGTTGTGCAGGGTCTCCAGTGGGCTGTGCGGGGTCCCAGGAGAGCTGTGCAGGGTCTCAAGAGAGCTGTGCGGGGTCTCAGGTGGGCTATGCGGGGTCTCAAGTGGGCTGTTTTGGGTTTCAGAAGACCTGTGTGGAGTCTCAGGAGGACTGTGCAGGGTCTCAGATGGGCTGTGCAGGGTCTCAGGTTGGCTGTGTGGGGTCTTAGGCGGGCTGTGCGGGGTCTCAGGAGAGCTGTGCGGGGTCTCACCAAGGGTCCGGTGGATGTGGGCAGCGGAAGCACTGTAAGCAGCACTGCTTGGTTCCCCAGTAAGGAGGAGATGTGTGGCTGGCACTGCAGAGGTCCCCAGGAAGTGCAGGACCTCCGGCAGCTGCTTCAGTTTAAATGTAAAGCTCCGGTATTGGCATTTGGGATGGGGGAGTACTTGTACTCATAAAACTGCCCCGTATCAGCAGCGATATTGGTAAAGATTTAAACCCTGAGAATAAAAGCTGATCATTGAAAGCACTAGATTTACTGGCAAGATCAACAGGGGATAAAACTATGTTACGGGGGGACTTAGAAAACCAAAAACTGCTCCACTAATGCTGGTGAAGGAACTGAATCCCAAACTTTTTTTCAGTTATGTATATACTTTTTTTTTTGGTAATTGGGGAGAATTCCCTTTGCTCCCTGCCCGTTAACCACAACAGAAAGTGAAAGGAAGCCCCTCCAAAGAGAGGGAAATCCCTGGTGGTCACAAAAACTAATGTCCCCATTGGAAGATTTCCCATCTATTTCTGTTCTGATAACAACCCAAAATTTGGGTTTATCTTTCAGTGATAACGGTCACCAGTAGGGGGTGCACCGATACCAACACTAGTATCGGTATTGGTGCGGATGCCGAGTATTTGGATGAGTACTCGTACTCGCCCCAAATGCTCCGATACCTAGTCCGATACTTGAGCTTCCGGTATCACAAAGCCGGGCAGCGAGTCATTACACGCTCCTCATCACTTGTGCATGAGCATGTAGCTGGCTTACCGGCTAGAAAGACGGCTCCATGCTTTCTTGTCAGCTAGTGACGAGAAGCCTGGAGACAGCTTCCCTGCTGATTGGGAAACCGGGTGGCGAGTTTTTACACGCTGCCCGGCTTCAAGGCTAATTAGGAAGCCATGTGTCGTCATTTCACGCCGCCTGGCTGCCTTAATGGGACTTCCGGTATCGGTATCCGGTATCGGCGAGTACAGGAAAAAATATATTGGTACTCGTACTTGATACCGAAAAACCGGCATCGGGGCATCCATAATCACCAGGACAAATAGGGACACAGACAGCAATAAAAACCTGACAGGTGTTCTAATCCCTCTCTACTCTAGTCACAGCTAAAAAAAAGAAGTTTTGCCTTCAGTTGCCCTTTACCTGGTCATGGTCAACGTGATCGGGAGTGCGATGAGAGTGTTCCCCTGCCTACATATTCTGTGTTAAAAGTTGTCCCTCCTTCCCATCCTCGACAGTTCGAAGGCATGAAGAAGGTATAAAGTGGGGCAAGAGATTGAGGATGAGATGGGGGATGAAGTCTCTACCTATTGTCTCCCTGGTCCTGTGCACCGGGCAGCGGCGTCCTTTTAGAATCCTTATGACTCCCCTGACCATTGGAAGATCGTTGTTCTTGTTGTCTGCAGCCCGCCTGCCTTGTGTTGGGGAATGCGGCGTATCCTGCATGCCATCACACTCACCTGAGCGGAGAAATCCTGACTCTTCCAGGCCACTTCCTATATTCAGCCGTTCTTCGCATATCTCACAACAACACCGATGAAGCAAGAAGACAGAGGCGGGTTGTCTTCACACAAGGTTACTCGGGACACCCCGGATGGCCCCTTGTTGTTCCTTGTGATATAAATAGCACAGCGCTATCACATTCCGAGGCCACTGTAGTTTTCCTGGGAGAAGGAAGTTTCAGGGATAGAGGGCCTTGTGTTTCAGATGAACTCTGTATACTGTATATATATATATACAATGTTGCAGCACTGCACTTACGTCTTCTTTTCTATATATTAACCCTTAGGCCTCCTTCACATTGCTTAGAGTCGGCCAGGACAGATCCGTGCGGCTTGCGTGGCCGTATCGGGGCATTCCCAGGAAAGCCAGGTGCAGCGTGTGATTGTACGCAGCAGCCTGTTCTTCTCTATGGGAGTACGCGGCCTTACGCTGCTGTACGCTCACCCCAACTGCACATCCGTGCGGGTGTCCGTGCATGGATGCAGAGAGGATCCATCCTCTCGGTGAGTGTAAGGCCGTATTGGGTGAGCGTAAAGCCGCATACTCCCATAGAGAAGGACAGGGGCTGCGTACAATCGCAAGCAGCACCTGTCCTTCCCGGGCGGGAGTGGTCCAATACGGCCGTGCACACCGCACGGATCTGTACGGGCCGGCTCTTAGCTTTGTGAATGAGGCTTTCAAGTCCATTCACCAGTTGTCATGAAGCTGCATACAGAATAACCCTCCGTCCTGTTGACTGTGAACCCGTATGGTCAGAGGATATTTGTAACGGGTAATACTTTGTATCTCTATGACCCGAAACTGTTACTGTTGCTCTGGAACTATTGGACTTTGTAACCATTTTGCAAAAAGAGGACGTAAATGCTGCAACATTGGTGTGTTGAATTTGGATATTGAGACCATGGTGGGGTCTTTGTTGATGAAACTATTAGAGAGACAGATGGATTCAATACAATGTTACATATATATTAGTATATTGGAGCTGAGCAGGACACCAGCCAGAGCGTCCCGCCCAGCTCCTGGCAACTAGTGACATCAGTGGTTGAGTGGGATGTCAGCCAGAGCATCCCAGGTTACTAAGAGCCAGGTGGGGAGACTTATATGGCCCTTACACGTCTCCTCACCCGGCTCATAGTAACCTGGGATGTTCTGCCTGGAAAGGGGGCAGAGGATGCTCAGGAAAGTACAACTGCTTTACTTCAACCCCCTAGACAAAAAAAAAAACAGGTCCCATTGCAAGGATACTTTTTTGTTTGCCTGCCATGTGAGATGCTCCTCAAAGAGATGCCGCCTGAGGCAACTGCCTCATTATAGGGTCGGCTCGGCATTTCTCAGAATGGCTTTTCTGATGGTGTCAATAGTGGACTAAGCCTCCATTGTGGCTGCTTGTATTGTCCATTAGGAGAATGTGTGACAGGGTGGCAACGCAGGAGCACAATTGAGAAACACAATTGAGTGTTGTCACCTCATAACAGGAAGCACCCAGACAAGAACCTTCATGGCAGGATCACCCGTTGTGATTGTAATGAAAGCTGCAGATTTATAAAAAAAAAAAATTGCAAATTATTTTCCAAACGTATTAAAGCTTATATGAGATTTTAGTCGTTAAGTTTACTTCTTCGCTACTTGTCTCTTACATACAATATAAGCTATTGAGTTATCTTCAGCACACACAGAGAGAAGAAGCATTTTTTTTTTCAGAAAGGCACGCTGTTCTATTCATGAGTAACAATAGTCTTCACCGCAAGACAGGCAAGAACACACACCGATGGATAAACAGACAAGCAAGAGCGCGCAGTTCACCAAGAATGCGCACTGATGAAAGCCTAACCCACAATGCAATTCACATCCGTGGAAGAAAACAAGAGACGGAGAGGTTGTCTGGTATGAAATAACCAAAGAGAGAATAAAACACATCGAATTGTGTACATCAAACTCCGTCTCCCAGCACCCAGGCTCACGTTTTGGCAGCCGCAAGTTCTATGGAAGTTCAAACGTGACAACCGGGGAGAAGAAAGACAATGAGCGTAAAGTCTTTTCTTGGGCTAGAGCAATTGAAACATTTCTGCTATGGGACTATTGATTCACCAATAATTTGTCATTGTGATTACTTAAGATAACAAAGTAATTTACAACAAATATATAATTTACAATGTTATATATATATATATATTAGTATATTGTATATTGTACA
>NW_017307159.1:281167-287811 GCF_000935625.1 Nanorana parkeri | reverse complement strand
TACATGTATTATATTATAATAATAATTAAATTAAATTAAAAAAATTATACACACATACACATGTAGGGTCCCTATCTGCTATTAAAAGGGGTTTATTAGCCCCCTATGTGATAGCAATAAAGTTAGTATAAAAAAAAGAAAAGTGTTTAAAATATAAAAAAATGTAAGTAACATAGAAAAAAATCAAAAATGCAAAATATTTTTAAAGTTCCCCGGCCCCCACATGCACGCACATACATTCGCAAACAGGCGTCACACATGTTACATATCACCGCGAGCGTCGGAGTGAGAGCAATCATTCTAGAGCCATCAATCACTGTTACAACTAAACTGATGAGCAGTTAAAGCATTTAAAGTGTCCTCTATGGGAAATTTTGGGTATTGTAACTTTTTGTGGTTTCACAGACACACGCAATTTTAAAGCTTGACATGTATGGTATCTATGTACCCGACGTGACCCTGTCTTTTATATTTTACCAACAAATTGGGTATTATATTATGTTTCTGTGCACTAAATTTCATTTTAGTGTATTGTATCCTAAAAATACTGGTTTGATAAACATTTCTGCCCATACCGCGTAACATAAAAAAATGCAACATGCATTTTTTTTTTCTACAGGGCCTCTGCTTTCAGAACATATATCATTATTTGGGGGTTTGAAGCTGTTTTCTAGCCAAAAATTCAGATTTTATCAAGTGTGCGCGAATAGTAAGAAATTGCTCCGGGCAGCAAGTGGTTAACACCATGCAAATTTATATGATGCACTCTTTATGCAGCACACAATGTTTTTCCACACAGACTTCAGTTTATATTCTTGTTATTTGACTTCAGTGTCTCACTCCGTCTCTGGTTTTTCAGCCCCTTTGTTATGATTGGCTCCCTGACAAACTACGGTAGTTATTCCAGCGGGCTGCCAGTGATTCCATCATAGAGAATTTCCGCTGAGAGAATCACGTTAGGACAGGAGAGTGTGACTCTAGGGCTGGTTTTTCATACAGCTAGCTGTACAAGTGTGCTATGACGAAGAGAGTGCTGTCAGACGGATTTTGTTGGGTTACCGCTTGACTGCTCAACAACCTGGAAATCATCTCTGAGTTGGTGCTGACACTGTCCTTCCTTCTGGAGGGGGGCTACTGTTGTTCCCCATGGTCCCTGTGTGTGTTGTAAAGTAGCCACCGCTCCAAGCTCGCTCCTGGGATAGACTACAATCTTCAATTTACTAATTTGTATTGAGATTGTAGTCCATCACACAGGGATCCCAACCTGAAAAAAAGTCATTTCAGGGAGGTGCCCCCTTCTCATTTCAGAGATGTGCCATCTACACCAGCCATGGCCAATAAAGAAGGCTGACTAAGAATTAAATTGGAGTGCGAGTGACTGTCTACCAACTGCATTTGATTCGCCGAGGCATCTGGAGTCACTCTGGCACCCACCGACATTGGGAGGGTCTTCTTTCCGGTCAGGAGTGTGATGGGTTCGATTATGTATTGATACACAAATAAGATACATTTACATAGTTACATAGTATTTGAGGTTGAATAAAGACACAGGTCCATCAAGTTCAACCTAGTGCATGTATGTGTGTGATTCTGCATGTGTATGTGTGTGTGCGAGTCCCCGTGTGATCTTGTTTTTAAGGGTACCTGTACCCCTGTATGTTGCAGTCTCTGAGGAAGGTATCTAAAAGCTTTTTGAATGATTCAATACTCTCCGCTGATACCACTGCTTGTGGCAGCGAGTTCCAGAACCTAACCGCTCTAACTGAGAAGAAGCCTCTACGCCCCTTGTGGTTAAATCTTTTCTCCACCAATTTATGGTGGTGGCCTCTAGTCTTTGTTATGGAGTTTACTGTAAAACATTTATTGCTTATGTTGTCATCACCACCAAACATCTTGTACATCAAAATCATGTCCCCTCTTAATCTCCTCACTTCCAGCATGAACATGTTTAAATTTAGTAACCTCGTCTCATAGCTTTGGTCCTCCATCCCCATAATTAGTTTGGTTGCCCTTCTCTGGACTTTCTCCAGCTCCAGGACATCCTTTCTGTGAATTGGTGACCCAAACTGAACCTACTCCAGTTGTTAATAGTTCTGAGTTTAGTGTTATTGTGCTTTTTCTGCTACTGTGTTTGTTTCACCTTCTTCGTTTCTGCATTTACCTTTTGCTTTGTGGATATGCTCTATAAGGTCTGTTCTATTTCTCTCATATAAAAATGAATACGGGTGCTTAAACATAAAGTGTGACAACAGCAGTGAAAGATCTAATTTATCAGGAGATATTTAGAAACAAAAAGAAAATCTACAATGTTTTCACAATTGAATGCAGCTGAGCTCGATATGATAATCGCATGTTTATATAACACATTCCAAGGCAGTGACTCCCCCTCACACCTTTTACAGCGGTGATTATGATAATAAATATCAGCAGCTGACACACAAGGAAACACATACTGAACCTGAGAAATCTTATTACTCCTGTAGAGCCGGCAGCAGCAGTGAAGATGAAACACAATTATCAATTCAAAACATTGTTAAAGCTAAACAATGGAGAAAGGTCATAAATGAATGCAGCTCTTTAATCATTAATACATCATTAACGTGTTTTGTTTTTTTTGTTTTCAATACAAGCAGTGTAAGTACCTGAATGTGACCTGGTATCAGCCTCTTGCAGTCTCTGGAGTATTAGAGGATGAAGCAGCACAGGAAGCCATGCAGTTTAAGTACTGACAAGAAGCATGCCATAGGCAGGCGCACAGGGTGTGCCAAGTGTGCCTGCCCACATCCTAATCACCACAAGCGCGACATTGAAACAGCAACAGCATGCACCATGTTTTTAGCCATTGAGCCGGTGGAGAGATCACAAAGATCTTTCTGTGACCAGCTCAGCAATGCAGAGCGCAGCAGCACTTGCCACTTACATTCCTCACATAACAGCCACAGTCCTCAATGCCTGGGGAGCTGCAAGGGAGCATAGCTGCACCTTCCCAGGCTTCCCATTCAATCAGGAAGCTAGGAGGGTGGCCACATGACCACCTGCCAGGCTCACTGCTCCATTACTGCACCCCTGCTGGGTGAGGGACAGTTAAAGAGATGGGAATCTGCCTCAGGTCTGTGTACTGTATATATATATATATATATATATGTGTGTGTGTGTGTATATGTGCACACATTTTTGTGCACACACCCTAATGCAATAGGCTCCGTCCCCAGCCCTATGAAGCATGTTGATATGATATGATAGAGAGCAGAGTGAAAGAGAAATGGGCTCATCACTGTGCTGCTTCTCATTTCACTTTCCATTCACAGGTTGTGGCTGGTCCACCTGGGATCAGAGGAAGTGGGTTGAATTATGCTGGCCATCAGACAGAAGACATCTAGTGGCAGAAAAAAAAGTACTGCAGGGAAATCTCTGAGTCTCTTGTTGTCATTTAATCTTTTATCGGGCTGTTTATTTTTATCCTGTCACTTTGGGCTGGAGTTTTGCTTTGAGGGCCAGCAAAAGGGGAGGTTGCAGAAAGGGTTCAGGCTGGCATGCTTATGTATACAATTGTGTAATAGTTCTTGTAATCTAAACTGATTGAGAGTTAAGATATTCACCCATACACCCTGGGCCACCTGTAATTTATTACTTCGAAAGACTTCATTGTCCTCCTGAAACGGCTGATAATATGGAGTAATAGGCTGCAATGGGTTGCTCATTAAATGTAAAAAGTGTAACTAACTGCACCCTGCGGGTGTCCCTAGTGGTGCCATAGACAGCAATGAAACCTATGTTGAGGAGAAGTAGGGCAATGCTATTTTTATAATCCTTTATTGGTCACAAACATCGTTCAAAACAATGAATGCGCTTCTGGGGGTTTTAACACCCCCTACATCAGGGCTTAATGACCTGGAGACAGAGAACCCAATGCATATACTGTACAGGCATGTATTGCAGCAGCGAGGGTGCAGCTGAAGCATAGCTACTCAATGCTTGAATGCCAAGCCACATGTCCCTTTGCAATTTAAGGGAGGCACCATTTTCTAGAGCTGTCTTCTGACTGGCAGCGGCAATCATCAGAAGAGCTTTCTCTTGGCTGCTCTTGATGCCAGCGCTATGGGTGCCATCGGCCATCTGCCAGAGAGTTGAATGCCCGGAGAGGTGAATGTTCCACACAAAAGGCTAAATAACTATTTTTTTAATTATTATTTACTGCTAGCTCCGCCCAATCGTTTTCTATTTTATTTTTTACTACTTTTTTAACTGTTTTTGTATCCTGCTCGGTACCACAGAGTTACGGAGCAGAATAGCCGAGTGTCTCTCTCTCGGCTATTCACTCACTGCTGTTCGGCATCTATGAGAATAGGCCAAACAGCAGCGAGTAGCCTGCCGGAGGGTCGGCTTAGCATATCCAGATGTTGGATCGGCTGAGTCGAACTCCTTCTGCACTTCTGGCCGCACGAAGCAAGCCAATGTACGGCTGATTTCAGGTGATATACAGCTGAAATCAGCCGTACAAGCCTGAAGTGAATAGCCAAACAGCGTTCAGCTCACTTCACTTTGGGTCGTTTATTCACTCGGCTGCCTACAGCAGTTTGTGAATAGACCCCTATGTTGCAATGTTTGAGGAGGAATAACTCCACACTGCATGCAGCTACAGAAGTCAGTGAGGGTTTGCTTTCAAAGTCACTTACTCTTGTTAAGAATCTGTAAACACTTTAATGTCCATCATAGGCTCAGAGCACATCAGAACTGTAAGTACCTTTTCTATCTGCGATGCACCCCTGACCGGCGCCCCCTGCGTTACATTCACCCCTGAATAGCGCACCTTGCGTTACATTCACCCCTGACCAGCGCACCCTGCGTTACATTCACCCCTGACTAGCGCACCTTGCGTTACATTCACCCCTGACCAGCGCCCCCTGCGTTACATTCACTCCTGACTAGCGCAACTTGCGTTACAAGCACCACTGACCAGCGCACCCTGAGTTACACGCACCCTTGACCGTCGCACTCTGAGTTACACGCACCCCTGACCGCCGCATTCTGCGTTAAAAGCACCCCTGACCGCCGCACCCTGTCTTATATGCACCCCTGACCACAGCACTCTGCGCTACATGCACCCCTGACCGCCGCACTCTGCGTTACAGGCACCCCTGACCGCTGCACTCTGCGCTACGCGCTCCCTGACTGCCGCGCCCTGTCTTACATGCACCCCTGACCGCCGCACCCTGTCTTACATGCACCCCTGACCGCCACATTCTGCGCTACAAGCACCCCTGACTGCCGCACCCTGTCTTACATGCACCCCTGACCGCCACACTCTGCGTTACATGCACGCTTGACCGCCACACTCTGATTTTGTAATCTTATTATATATACATGTTTAGTTTTTTTTCAGTGGTATGATTAAGTGGTGAAAATTATTAGTGCCCCCCCCCATTTTTGACTGTGGTATCTAATGTGCCCCCCCCTATATATTGTTCCTAGAGTCGCCACTGATGTCCATAGTGTGGGCACTGGCGCACCTCATGATTGTGAACTATTAAATGATAGGATGGATACAGTGTGTGGTCTACCTAAAAAAATAATTACAATGTCCCAGCTACAAAATGTCTCCATGTGTGAATGAAGGGAGTTCTTTAATCAGCTTCGATAGTCGCTCTTCCCATTGTAACCCAGAGGAGAGGAAAAAGTAACATTATTTTAAACCTCAGCCTAAAATGAAGTCCATCCTCAGCAGGTATGACAGCTCAGTGCCACTTTTCCACATGACAGAGAATTGAAGGTGGTTCTCGTTTCCTTGTCTTGCTAGTAATCTCAGCAGGAACCAAAATGAGATTTCTTTGTACAGCTCATCCATTGTGCATGTTATTACAGCATTGTATGAATCATGTCAGCAATCCGCACCACAAGGCACTTTACAGTGAAAAATAATTCAGCTACACACTGAATATGTTATTCTCGGGAGACGGAGGAAAGAAAGGGAAGTGGCGGAGATTGTCCTCTGTGAGAAAAACATTGGTTTAAAACTAACATATGAGACAGCTTGTGAAATGATGTATAAATGTCTGCTGGTGTCACCTGAAAGGACATTGTCTAGTGAGTCATACTGAGTGGATAATGTGCTGTGATATTCTAATGTCAACCTTACAGACTATCTATATACAGTATATATTACATGTGCCATTTAAGTCCAGACTGAGAAGATCTAGCTGCCATTGCTTGGACATTATTCACATATAACCATATTTTAGAGGGAAAGAACATTTTGTTTTCCTTCCTTCCTTTCTGTCTCTTTCTTTCTTACTTGCTTTCTTTTTCTCTTTTTTCCTCCTTCTTCACCTCTCCTTCTCTCACTTTCTGTTTCTCTCCTCTCTTTCTCTCTCTCTCATTCTCTCTCTCCTTTTATCTCCCCGTCTTTGCCTCTCCTCCTATCCCTGCTTGTCTCTCTCTCTCTCTCCTCTCTCTTCTTTTCTCTATTGTTCTCTCTCTTCTCTCTCTATTGCTCTCTATCTCCTCTCCTCTAATCTTCTCTCTCTCCTGTGCCTCTCCTTCCTTTTCCTCTCCTTCTCTCTCTCTGTTTTTGTCTCTCCTCCCTCATTCATTGTCTTTCTCACTCTTTTCTCTCTCTCTCTCTCTCTCTCTCTCTCTCTCTCTCT
>NW_017307159.1:268127-281153 GCF_000935625.1 Nanorana parkeri | reverse complement strand
CCTCTCTCTCTCTCTCTCTCTCTCCTTCTTTGCCTCTTTTTCTCTCTCCTCTCTCTCCCCTTCTCTCTTTCTTTGTCTCTCTCTCCGTCTCTCGCTTCTTCTCCCTCCTTCTTCGTCTTCGGGTCTTCCTCTCTCTCTCTCCTTCATTGTCTTGCCTCTCTCTTTCTTTGTCTCTCCTTCTCTCTCCTCTCTTCTCTCTTTCTTGTCTCTTATTCTCGTTCTCATTCTATCTTTTTCTCTCATTTTCTCTCTCCTTCTTTCTCTTTTAACATGTTTCTATCATTTCTCTTTGTAATAATAATAATAATAATAATAATATATATATACCATAATGTACATGATATATATCTGTAATCTTGCACACATCAGCCCTGAAGGGTAATGTGTTGGCTATCAGCTTATAATAATACATTCCTCCATGTTTTCTATGTTTCAGTTTGTTTTGTATTTTTTGTCTGTGAATTCATTGTGGGATTCCCCTTCACTTTTAACCCAATCAAATGAGGACAGGTGAGGTATCTGCCGGGCAGAAAGACACTGACAGCTGTTTTTAAGTCCAATTGGAAGGACTTCCAGTCACTTCCGGTCTATTTGAGGCCTGCCCACCATGGCAGCAAGTGAAGAGAAATATTCTTTATGGACAAAAGAAACGATAAGAGCCTTTCTGAAAAATCTTCTGTATTTGACACTTCCTGTAGTGAAGTAAGAGCCATGATAAAAAAAAGAGGGGGTGCAGACATCCAACACTTTCAGGATAGGTCACAACATTTCAGCCATAGCACAGATGTGATCTCACACAGCTCTGACCCTGCTGCTGTCTCTCACCTTACAATGTACAGTCTGACTGAGTGATCAGTAGGGAAAGAGTGGCAAGGGCGGGCAATTGCTCATAGCAGAAAACTGATTTCATGATAAAAGGGGCAGTTTTGTAATATATACTATTGCTGTATAGTCGGATACATCAGGAATGTATTCATGTAGACGCGTCGATAGGTCCACTTTAATTAACCCCTCATCTTTAATTACAGTGTGTTAAAAATGACATTGTGCCAGGCACACATCGTCTCATCTTTGGGCCGGATTGTTGTAAAAGCTCCGCATTCAGCCGAACAATAGAGAGTCAGGTTTGGAGATGAGGAAGATTAATAAAGCTGCTGATTTAAACCTGTGAACTCCATTATGAGCTCTCCTCTGCTTAATTGAGTATTCTGATGAATGTGGAGTTCGTTCTATAGCTCCCGAAGATAAGACATTGTCTTTCTTATGAAGAATTAAGTTGTCACAGTTATAAAAACTGTTGATAATTCCGTTTGCATTCAGGATCTTTGTGAAAGGCTCGCTGGAGTGTTAAAACAAAAAGGAAGATGGAGTGCTGGAGAAATGGGCATTTGAAAAACACAATTTGCAGAATAATTACACCCGTGTTTCAGTTGGAGCCGATAAATGCTCGGCCGTTACCCAATATCCGGACCCCATTATTATCATGATGACCTTAAAATGGCTCCCGTATTCTTTTATTTTCTGGGTTGGGGTTGAGAGGTTAGTCCACCCAGAACCGGCCATCTAAGAGTTGCCTGTTGGCTGTAACACCTAAAAGCTTTTTATACATTGAGATCGCTGCTTCTAATTTCCCAGTTCGTCCTAGGGGGTAAAACAGTTATCATCTGGTCTCCTTTATACTGCTATTCTCATTACCTTTAATTTGGAGCTGAGATATAGCTGCCCCCTATTTCTGTCAATGTTGTGCTGATCACTGTTCTCCTTGCTGGAAAGGAAGTTGTACCTGAGGAGCTTTAGTGCAAGAATCTCCCTGCATCTGTCTCATTCATTCTGATAACCTGTGCTTAATATTCACCCCACTGGTCATGGTGGTGATCTGAAGACTAGTGGTGTGAGTATTAAAGGAGAACTATGAGGTGAGTGCTTTTCACTCACTTCATAGTTCTAGCCGACCTGTGACAATGAGACTGTCACAGGTCGGCTCAGTAGATTGGGAAGTGAGCGAACACATACCGGCGTTCGCTCACTTCTCACTCCTGTCACGGCTCTCTGCGGTGACAGGGGAGGGACTGGATTCCGCGCTCCGATACTCCAGCGCTGACTGGCGGAACGGACGGGGGAGAGGGCGGGTACAGCTGGCTCTGCCTCTAGATAGGCAGAGCCAGCTGTCACTCACACAGCTAGGCATATCCAGACATAATTGTCGGGATCCACTTTAGCTGCGTCATCTCATTATACCGCGAACTGTAGCTTGCGGTATACTGAGCTTAGGGTTATGGGAGGACGCTAGTTTGTGTCCTCCCGTTACCCTAAGGAGAACTATGGGGAAAAGCCCTAACCCCATAGTTCTCCTTTAAGCACAGGTTATCAGAATGAATGAGACAGAGGCAGGGAGATCCTTGAACTGCAGGTCCTCAGGTACAACTTCCTCTCCAGCACCGAGAACAGTGATCAAGAAAACACTGAGAAGACAAAATCTTACTCCAAATCTCATGAGAATAGCTTTACATGAGCTCACACTGCAGATCTACAACTATGAGGAGCAAGACACATATTGTAAGTACCCAGACACAGGAAGTGCACTGCTATCTTTTAAGATAAATTTTTTAAGGCACTGTGTGAACACAATGATCATTTCTAGATCTTCCCTATTGAATCTTTAGACATTTTATAGCTTTTGGTAAAGTAGGCAATGGTTACAGCCTTTGTTGTTTTTGTGAGGTGGCTACTAGATATTTAGTGATTGCCAGGGCTGTAGTCAGCCGTGCTGGATTATAGTTTGCATTTATCTGGTTAATTTCAGGTGTCTGGCATTGATTGTACCTACCTGGGTGGAGTGTGATTCTGCTGTAGTGAGGGAAAGCCAATGAGGGACACTGTGAGCAGGGGCGTCCCGAGGCTGGGTGACACCCGGAGCGGTGTCCGAGTGTCACCCCGCCGAGACGTCACCACGCATGGGTCCCCTCCTCTCTCCTGATACTGTCCGACTTTTCAGAGGGGGGTGACACCAAAATGACTCTAAGTCATTTTGGTGTCACCCCTCCAATGGTGTCACCCGGGTGCGGACCGCACCCCCCGCACCCTCCACACCCCCCTTGTGACGCCACTGACCGTGAGTGTATGTACAGTACAGCAGCCAATCACTGGGTTTCTCTCAATAAGTGATGCATGCTGGGACAGGGTACATCTACTGGAGGGAATTGCCATGTGCTCAGACCAGTTCAGTACCAGCCATGGATTAGCACAGGAATGGGTGCTGTCCAGCCATCCCCCAGGCTAGGCCTGGGGGTGGGCATAGCCTGAAGTGCGGGAAAAGTTTAGCTAGGCCTCCAGGATGGAGGAGGCCTGTGCTGTTGCCAGAGGAGGAGAACCAGGGTAGATGATGGCTGCTGGAGTGGCCTGGAATGTAGAGGACCTCAGGAGCAAGTCTGGTGTCTATCCTGCTGAGGATCTGTACTCATCCCCTGCTCATCTGCTACTCAGAGTCTTATTCAATAAGCTACAAATGGATCTACACTGAGATGCTAAAGAGGTCTGGTGAGTCTCGAGTCTATGTCTTTCGCTCTCTCCCCAGTGTGAAGATGTTAATAAAAGTTATTTAGCATTGCATTACTGGAGTGGATATCAGCTTTGTGGGCACTAGAAGAGGGCGGTCTATCATCTATCTTTATCTATCTATCTATCTATCTATCTATCTATCTATCTATCTATCTATCTATCTATTTATCTATCTATTTATCTATCTACTCACCACCAGTTTCCACCATAGTTAATGTTACACTACATACCAAACTGCATACCATAGACACACAAATTCACTATGCTCAGTTTTATGCAACCCAATTATATATCAGATTGGAGGAGGAAAGTGAAGCGCCCAGGTACATAATACATTCAGGTACCTTCCCTACTAAAGGCTTAACCCAGGAGGACCAGAGCTGCAATGCAAGAACGTTAACCTCTATGCCACCTATTACACGTTTTCACCATCGTATTATTTTTATCTTCCTCACACAAGTATTTTTTTAACAAAGTTTGAAAACTTTTGTAGGCTGTCAGGTATTTATATATGCTCTTCCCGCGCGTTTCGACCAGCAAAGAAGACACAGAGCTTAAAATGTTTAAATCTTAACACTGCCACAGCTGCTCCAGTGCCCATAGAGGGATTACATTTTAAACTACAAAGAAAAGTGACTTCTCCTTTTTTTGCTGCTTGCACTGGGATTTCATTTCTCCGGGCAGTTAGTGGACGCTGTATTCAATAATATACGCTGAAAATCTAATTATGTTTCCTTTCTATTCATTACGTTAATAGAATTTCTCTGCACTAAAAAGCAGCTGTTCCATGCTTCTGGGCAGACAGATTTAATTGTGGATTCCAACAAGTGCAGGAGGTTTTATGCCATGCCTAGGAAAAGATGGAGAGCGGCGGAATGAAAAATAGGTACGAGAGTCATTGCTGAGTTACAATAGAAGCTCGGGGTGAATAAAATAAAAGGTAGACTCCAGCGAAACATTAAAATTGGGGACTCTAGTCAGGTCAGCTGTGTCGGTGTTATTCCTAATTTAATGTTTTGCTGGAGTCTACCTTTTATTTTATTCACCCCGAGCTTCCCTTGTAACTCAGCAATGACTCTCGTACCTATTATTTATTCCACCGCTCTCCATCTCTAGTCAGATTGTGTCGGTATTATCCCTAATTTAAAGTAGTATTAAACTCTCAAACTCTTTTTTGCCCAGCAAAGTATTTTCTTTACATTTTTGCCCAAGCACTTACAGTCATCATGGATTTGAACAGCTCCGATTCTCTCAGCTCCACTTCCCGGAACTTCATGTCCAGGACAGGATCACAAGGGACAGAGCAGGCTCCAGCAGCCATCCATCTACTAGCTTGGAGAAAGAAGGAGGGCAGTGACTTGTCTTAAATACTATGGAGCTATGGAGCCACACAATGGTGACTCCATAGCTCCATAGTACCCTGCAAGGGAAAGGAGCCACCCTAAAACAGGATATATAGAAGACCAGCTGATTCTGCAGGAATATAAAACTTTTAAACATCAAGGAGCAGCATCCATTGTTAATGATTTCATGATCATCTGAAATTACTTAAAAACCATTTGACGTTAATATCTCTTTAATTCTGGAGTTCGTCTTATGTAGCTGCTTGTCTACACAAAGTTCCATAGTTGCCGATATTGTCTGAATGGTCCTGAACCGTGAGTTTTATGGTTCTAAGCTGCGGAGCGTTACGCTTAAGGCACAACATCCGTGCGTTTAGCACATGCTATTGCACATTGCAGTGCACCATGCACTAAGTGCATTTGCATTTATTCTGAATGACATCACAATTAACCTCCTGGCTGGCATTCATTGCGCTGCGCTTGAACACACAGTACCACAATTGTGTGCGTGCCTCATTTTTTTTCCACTGCACAGCACCACATCTGCTATTGCAGTACCATGCATTGAAGTGCAACCCATGCCCACCGGGAGGTGCGTTGGATGCCATGCACAATGAATGCCAACGTAACGTACTAGCATGCAGTGCATTGGGATGTGCTATATTGTGCCCTAAATGCACAGATACAGAGCCTAAAGTGCAACACTCTAGTGTGAACCGGCCCCAAATCAGAAGTCTCAATGACACTCAGGCAGAAGACAGGAAAGGCGCCATCCGTGGTCATCAATGCGAGCACCACTGTTGCATAGGCCGAGAACGTTGTGAGGAGTGCGGAGGGACTTTCGATCTACCTACATTCAATGACACTCAGCTCATTAGAAGCAGGTGGTATGTCACAGAGTCATGTGATATGCTGTGGCCCCAGTGGGAATTCTTCTATCTATCAGCAAAAAAAAGGTTTCACTGCAGCTGATTGCTATTTCTTGAAGCCTAACTCCAACCAAAACCTCTTTTGTTGTTGTTTTGAATAGAGCGTTAGAGGGGGTTAGAACTTTTTTTTACTGAAAGGATATATCAAAGCAAATGTGAAAATCCCTGAGGAAGGGAGAGCTTGTCCCCGAAACGCTTTGCTGTCTATGACATGGCCTAGATTGAAACCTTTACTTGCTGAAGGACCAATTATCATTAACAATTGCCAAATTTGCTATAACATACTGTTTTCACCATTTTGTGCATCCCATTTTTGCAGCAGATCTTTTCCAGCATCTTTCAGCCATTTCCTGTCTATTTGTACTCACCCTAATGTTGGCTGCACATCCTGATAGTGATGTCGGTGTGCCATGTTTCCTGATAGTGACATCTGTGTGCCAGGCTATGCAATGTGTGTTGGCACAGATACTTGTAGACAGATGCGTCCTCATAATGAGGCAGCCTGAGGTGGGGGGGAGCTTTGTACGGTACCACCTCCCTCTCGACGGCTGACTGCCCGCACGCCTCCTGCCCGGCTAACAGTTTCGACCAGCCTCCTCCTCCTCCTGACTGGCTGTCAGCATGACCAGCCGCCTGCTCCCGCCCGGCTGACACTTCAGCTTAACCCACCGCTCCCCCTTTTCCTGGATGCCTCAGGCGGCAAATAAGGTAGGGACGGTCCTGCTTGTAGTCTGTACGAAGGACACAGGTGAAAGGGTGACAACGCAGTAATACAAATGGAAGACAGTTGTCACCCCATACCGGACAATGCCTGAACAAGGACCTTCATGGCAGGATTACCAGGTATTATTTTGAATGCAGATTTGAAAAAGATTGAAAACTGTTAGAATACACACTGTGTCTATTGCATCAACTGCTGCAGTATACGTTTCCGGTCACTAGATGGCAGTGTATAAGTTCTGTTATATATCTATGATATACTCTGTTGTATTGAATTAGGTAGAAAAATAAAGCTGTGGCTTCCTTCCTGTTTTTAAGCCATGTGCAGTATGCATATCAGACTGTGTGCTTGTGTTTCTCTGTGAGGTTGTGCAAGAAGTTCAAACAATAACAATTTCTGAAACTGAAATTACAGCTTCTGTGACATTTTAGTGATTGGGGTTACATTTACTAAAATAAATATTCATCAGCGTCTACTTACGCCTAGAGTTCTCACAAAGAGCATGCACAAGGGAAGCAGCCTGCCTTGAGGCAGTATTTGTTTGATTGAATCCCTGGACTGAACCCTGTGATAAGAGAGGAGTTATCCCCGTTCAGCTTGAGCTATTGAGTCCTGTAAAAACTGGTTTATTTCAGCAAAGTTGAAATGGCAAACCATGTAAAACGGGACCAGTGCTCCCAATGCTGTCAGGATAGAGGACAGTAGAATATTAAGTGGGAATATTTCATGTTTACATAACTAAATAAATAATGGACAAATATTAAAACAAATAAAGAAAACATTTCTACTGAAGGCAAAGTAGGTGGATGTTCTATGTTTTGCGCAGTTGCAAGTTTATAATGGATAATATAAACACTTATAAAGCTCTGTGACCTGTCGTTATGTAACCATGGCGACACTGGGAGGTTAGGTTGGGGAACAGTTAGATTCCACAGGACAGCTTTTACCCTAAAACTTGATTTTCACAAGCTAGCAGAATCTATCTGTGTTTTCCTTTATTCACAGAAGGTGTCAGTTGTTTATTTCCTGGAAAGCGCTTTTCAGAATCTGTAGCTATTCTAGGTGCTAATTCCCTCAAGTGCTCTCGTATCGCGCTTATTTGATTGGTGAATTATCTTTGGTTACCGTCAGAGAATCCCTGAAAGCTACATGTCCAATAATAGACTGGGAAGCGTTTCTGGAGGAAAACATATTAACTCCTAATATTCCGTATGTGAACAATGTTGAAATAAAAGAGAAATCTACACAAAACAGACTCATCCCTGCCGGGGAATTAAACCAACTAATGATTTTCTCTGTCTTTTTAGGTGAGACCTCTGCACTGGTTTACGTGGACTGCATGCCTGCTGCGCCCAATATGCAGGTCTGCCATCATCCCTGTTCTACCGTGTTTCCCCGAAAATAAGACCTACCCCGAAAATAAGACCTAGTTCGGTGGTGGGTCTTATATTACAGACATCCCTGAAGATAGCGCTAGGTCTTACCTTCGGGGTAGCTGCACATGTAATTCAATTTTACATGTAAAGACCGGCCGCAGCTCCCTCCCGCCCCCTCATCCGCCCACCTCCCTCGTCCGCTCACCTGTCTGTTGCTCTCTGGATGGCATCAGAGCGGAGAGGCAGCTCCCTCCCGCCCCCTCATCCGCCCACCTCCCTCGTCCGCTCACCTGTCTGTTGCTCTCTGGATGGCATCAGAGCGGAGAGGCAGCTCTATCCCGTCCCCCTGCCAAACACGCCCCCCCGCACACATGCCCGCCCACCTGTCTGTTTCTCCATGGGATTGCATCAGAGCGGAGAGGCAGCTCCCTCCCGCCCCCCTGCCAGACACGCCTGCACGCCCGCCCACCTGTTCGTGGCTCACTGGACGGCAGAGCGGACAGCTGCAGCCAGGTAAGACATCCCCCGAAAATAAGACCTAGTGTCTTTTTTCGTGAAAAAAATAAAATAAGACACTGTCTTATTTTCGGGGAAACACGGTAAGTTTCAAGGTTTGCACGCCTGCTGTGCCCATTATCAGGGGCTCTCACCATCCTTGTGCTGAGTTCCCGGGTCTGTACACCTGCTGTGCCCAATATGAGGGCTCACACCATCCCTGTGCTGAGTTCCAGGGTCTGTACACCTGCTGTGCCCAATATGAGGGGCTCCCACTATCCCTGTGCTGAGTTCCTTGGTCTGTACATCAGCTGTGCATCAGCTGTGCCCATTATGAATGTGGACACCCAAAACTCCAGGAGGATAGGAATAGAGTTGTGATTTATGGTGTGAGAGATTTCACTTTTCCAATATCCGGAGCCCCACTTATAACCTAAATATCACTCTTGGATTAGTTCGCCCTTTATAGAATTTACATACAACCAGGATGTTTTGTGCTCATATTGATTTTCTTCGGGAGATTCTTAAAACGAACCTTTGGCCAAAAAATAAAAGCGGCAATGACAACTGCAAATCAAAGAAGACACAATATGGTGGTGGAACATGCTTCTGCTTACAGACACCTCTGTGATTTCCATAAATGACGCCCGTGTTTTGCTCTATCTACAGTATCGACAGATACCAATGGAGCCATCAGAGTGCTTCATGGAGGGACAACTCTTGCAGTCTTCAGAACGGCACACTGTTAGCAACACGCGGTACAGACGTTCATGGGATCAGCTGTGTAGCAGTCCCATTGACTTCAATGAGCGAGCTGGCTGTGAAACACAAAATAGCCACACCGCAAAGTATCTCAACAATGTGTACCGTCCTGAGCTGCCACCATGCAACATTGTAGGTGGGTAGTCAAGGAACGGTAAAAACACGGATCAACCACCTGTTTGTACTGTCCAACCTGTGACGACATGGTCATCAGTTTATGGGTTATATGTGTATTGGGGTTGGGTTATGTTTAAGTGTGTTATACTGTGTAACCTGCTTATCAGAAGACTGTCAGCACCACCCCTCGTTAGCTCCCTTTGTACTCCAAGGAGCTCAGGACAATGACATTCTAGTGTGTCTGGCCACATTCCTGCTATGGCTGGCTGGGGCTTTTTAGCAGCTGGACCCATGCGTGGTTGTGCAGTCAGAATGTCTGGGGAGGGCAGGGGGGATGTGATGGGATTATAATTTTATCTGATCACTCTCTGTATAAAAGGTTGCACAGTTGCTCAATAAATAAGAGTTTGTTTCACCCTACACTAGGTCCAGACTAGTGACTGGGGAAACTGGGAACTAAAGATCAGCAGGTTGCAATATCTCCTAAACAAGGAAGAATACAGCGGCGGACATACTCACCCTGAGTACTGGAGTTCGTCACACAACCCTCTTCCTCTTTCCCCGGCCACCCAAGACTAAGATTGATGAATCAATCACTATGAATTATAGTGTACCTAGAAGACTCACCTGCAGTGAATGTTTGGTGAATCTCACTGCTTCATAAATATAAATATTCATTAAAAACAGTGCAGTATACTCAAAAATGTGGGGGTTGAATTTGAAGGATGTAGATAAGCTGGACATGACTCTTATTTTTCATTTTAAAAAGCTGGTAGATCCAGCCCCATCATTTAAGCAATTACATAACTGTAATCTTCTCTACAATTGGCTTGCTTTGGCTTAAATGTAACTGATGCGTCAGCTTTGTGCTCTCCTGAACAAGAAGTGAACAATTTATTTGAATCAGATCAAATCAGCAGGCGTGTATAAAATGTGACTTGTATTTAAGATCTAATCAAGTCTCGAGAACTCCTATTCTGACTGTCATTCATTCATGATGTGCTCTCCAGGTTTAAAGTGTTTCTCTTGAAGAGGAGGTTATATCGCCAGCGTTGTTAGAGTAAAAGTAACTTTACACATACAACGCACACACAGACACAGTTTGGAAATTTTCATGATTTCTGTATGAATTGATCCTAATATGTAAATCAAATGTCACAAAGCAATCTAATGTCATACAGTTGTAATGCTATTTTCTCCCGAGGTCACAAGGAATGATGTAATAGGTCACATAAGGATGTCCCAGTTCACTTACTTGGACCTTTGGTACTTGTGTGGTCCCGGGGGCCCTCCTGCAAGCAGTAGTCTGCGTTCTTCTAACTAAAATGCCTCCAACACACAACCCTCCTGGCAGAAACCCAAGGGAGAAAGAACTCAGCACACCATTCTTATTGGTAGGAGCCAAGTGGAGAAAGAACTCAACACACCATTCCTTTGGAAGCCCAGGGGAGAAATAACTTAGCACACCATTCCTATGGGAGCCTAGGGGATAAATAACTTAGCACACCATTCCTATGGGCAGGAGCCCAGTGGAGAAATAACTCAGCACACCATTCCTATTGGCAGGAGCCAAGTGGAGAAAGAACTCAACAGAATACCTTTGGAAGCCCAGGGGAGAAATAACTTAGCACATTATTCCTATGGGCAGGAGCCGAGTGGAGAAAGAACTCAGCACACCATTTCTATGGGTGCCCAGGGTTGAAAGAGCATAGCACACCATTCCTAAGGGCAGGAGCCCAGGTGAGAAAGAACTCAGAACACCATTCCTCTGGGCAGGATCACTGGCACAAATGCACACTGGATTACCAGTGTGGATTACGAGTTTGCTTTGTGTCTCTTTCCCTGCTGCTTGATGTGATGCAATCTTGATTTCTCAAGACCACATATCCCATCATGCATTCATAGTTACATAGTTACATAGTATTTGAGGTTGAATAAAGACATTAGTCCATCAAGTCCAACCTATTAGGATCTCATTCTAGGAGTACCCGTACCCCTGTATATTACGGTCCCTTAAGAAATCGTCCAAAAGTTTCTTGAACAATTCCACATTATTTGCTGAAATCACCGCCTGTGGCAGTGAGTTCCAGACCCTAACTGATCTTACTGTGAAGAACCCCTTTCGCCCCTTGTGCTGGAATTTTTTTTCCACCAATTTTAGGTGATGGCCTCTAGTTTTTGTAACGGAGTTAATTTTAAACAGTTTATCGCTAATGTTGCTACCACCATTGAACATTTTGTACATGGAAATCATATCCCCCCTTAATCTCCTCACCTCTAATGTGAACATGTTTAAATTTAGTAGCCTCGTCTCGTAGCTCTGGTCCTCCATACCCCTAATTAGTTTGGTTGCCCTTCGCTGGACTTTTTCCAACTCAAGGACATCTTTTCTTAGTACTGGTGACCAGAACTGGACCGCGTACTCCAGATGAGGTCGAACCAATGATCTATAAAGTGGCAAAATTATAGACTTGTCCCTGCAATACATCCCCTTTTTAATACAGGACAAGACCCTGCTAGCTTTGTTTACAGCAGCCTGGCACTGCAAACTACCTTTCAGTTTGTGGTCTACAATGACCCCCAAATCCTTCTCCATTTCTGACTTCCCCAGCGGCATACCCATAATTGTATAACCCATTTGTTTATTTTTATTCCTTCCAGCAAGCAATGATAATGGTACATTGTTCAGACGGGGAGTTGTAGTTCAGATGGCATGGCAACACAGAGTTCAAAGAGTGAAAGTTGTGACACAAGGAAGCTTATAAACTTCTAGATGGATATGGTTATTAGGAGTAGGATAGAACTTACGGAAATTCAATACAAACCATAGATAACCATTCATTTTGTTTGGGTTCTCTGTGTTGCTATGCCATTTGTACCTGAAACTATTTCTGTTCAATCTTTTCAATCAATTTTGTTCAATCAAGTTCAATAAAAACTTCTTGAATTAAAAAAGAACTCCCGTCATGTAATTATAACTGCTCGTTGGTTGGCAGATGGATCACAGTTGGTTGCAGATGCATTGAGTGTGGTGACTGGTACCACAGAACCAGGACTCACTTTCCCAGTACAGGCCGCGATTGTCCTGCAAGGGAATATGCACACGGCAATTTCAGTTTGTTTAGTGAAGCACCCGCATAACATTCCCATAAGTCTTCTCAATACATGGTTTGAAAACACTGAAACAAGCTACAATAACATGGTGTCGTATCTCCCCGCTGTCGACATTGTTGTAGCGGAATTGCATGCGGCACAAGTTACTATCACAGCACCTTGATCCCTTATTGAATTGTGACTGATGGCTAGTTATTGTTAACAGAACCGCAGGGAAGCATCGTCACCTGAGCACTAACAAAATACTGACAAATCATTATGACCCAGCCATGACACCGTATTTATGAGATTCAATTTACCAGAGGCCAATAAATACACTTGGGGGACGAATTGAGAAGCCAAGCTGTTAGAGGAGGAACAAAGGCGTGTGAAGGATGCGCTACAAAGCTGCCCATTCTTCTAAAAAAAAGGGATTTTTAAAATAGTTTTTGCAACAGAAGCAATAGATCCGCAAATGGTTTTCAGAGATGAAAATGAAGTGCCCAGGTCAGAGCGGCAGGAAGATGAAGGGCATCTAAAGTGTACGTATAGCTAAAACTTTAGAGTAGGGAAGGATTGGCACCTTCCCTAATCTATTCAAAAAAGGTTTTAGACTGTGTATATATATATAT
>NW_017307159.1:239471-267912 GCF_000935625.1 Nanorana parkeri | reverse complement strand
AATGGAAAAGGACTGCTTGTTTGGGGTCATAGTGGCTTGAATAGACTCCAACCTTCCTAGCCAACAGCTGGACCTCCCTTGAGCTGTCATTCGATGGATTGAAGTCCAATTGCAAGAATGCTTAGAAAAACCTCTTCTGAGGTTGGGCTGTGGTAGCAGATGTCTCCAGCAGCTGAAGAGCTGCTATTGCTAATATCTATGAATCTATGAAAAGGTGGGGCATCCCTCTATGTTACTCCATGGATGGGTATTTAATAAAAAGGGGATTTCCAATTCTCTTGGCAATACTGCAAAGAATGGTATATTGAGAATAGAGGCATTATTGCTTACAGGGCCAGTCCACTGAACACTGATATTTTGGATATAGGTGGATGCTTTTGTGTAAAATCTAAGGTTTCTTTATAAGTACTAGTGCTAAAGTATACAGATCATATATTGTCAACAATATAAGAATAGATTCTAGGTAATTGAAAGAGCAACATTACATATAGGCATATGTTGGGCTGTATATTGGTATAAGAAGTTGTCTTTGAGGGAGGGAGGGAGAAATTGAAGAAAGTGGGGTACGGAACATTACCAGAGTGAACAATGGGGTGGAATGAATGCTAAGCAGCATGTTAGTCTATGAGTAATAGTTAGGAGGTGTGGAATCTTCGGCTTCTTATATCTCTGGAAGGTTCCGGCAACAAGAATTCCCAACATGTTATCTCACTTCTCCAAGCACTGTTAAAGAGCCATTGAGTACAGCCTCCTGTTGAAGAATCAGTGAGTACATCAACCTCAGACTTGGTTGGAGAGCCAGTGAGCACATTATCTTAAAACTCTATTGGAGAGCCCGTTAGCACACCCACCTCAAACTCAATTGGAGGATCAGTGAGTACACTCACCTCAAACTCTGTTGGAGAATCAGTGAGTACATCAACTTCAAACTCTGTTAGAAAGCCATTGAGTACACCCACCACACACTCAACTTTAGACTTGGGTGGAGAGCCAATGAGTACATTTACCTCAAATTCTTTTGGAGACCAGTGAGTACATCATTTTCAAACTCTGTTGGAGAGCCAGTGTGCACACCCAACTCAAACTTGATTGGAGAGCCAGTAAGTACACCCAGCTCAAACTCTGTTGGAGAGCCAGTGAGTACCTCAACTTGTACCTCAACTTCAGACTTGGTTGGGGAGCCAGTGAGTACACTCACCTCAAATTCGCTTGGATAAGCAGTGAGTACATCATCTTAAAACTCTGTTGGAGAGCTAGTTAGCACACCCACCTCAAACTTTGTTGGAGAATCAGTCAATAAACTCACCTCAAACTCTGTTGGTGAACTGTTGAGTACAGCCACCACACACTCAACTTTAGACTTGGTGGGAGAGCCAGTGAGTATACTTACCTCAAATTATTTTGGAGAACCAGTGAGTACATCATTTTCAAACTCTGTTGGAGAACCAATGAGTACTCCCTGCTCAAACTCCGTTGGAGAACCAGTGAGAACATCAGGTTCAAACTCTGTTGGAGAACCAGTGAGCACACCCACCTCAAACTCTGTTAAGGAGCCATCAAGTACACCCAGCTCAGTGTATAAACTTCAAACTCTTATGGGAAACCAATAAGTACATCTATGAGAGTGGTGCCAGAGAACAGACTACATTTTCGGCATTGTAACAGCCATGACAGCAGCTGCTGATACCAAGAGGAAGTGCTGACAGTATTTTAAAAGAATATTATAATTATTAATATTCATAGAGCTACTATTTTAAATGGTATCTATTAAATTATGTTTATATGGTCAATGTTTTGGAGGTGATAAAAAATTTGGTTAGGCTTGAACGTCTCAGCATCTAACTCAAAGTATTGAAACCAGTAAAAAGATGGCTAGGGCAGCCCGAGGTTTCTCTCATGACAGATTTCCATTACAAATAAATACATAATAAAACCTCTAATACAAATAAGTGAAGAAATGTAGATAAAACTGTACAAGAGAAACAGAATTCCTTAGCTTTTGACAAATTACTACCCTCTAAAGAAAAGGTATAGTGGCATTGTCAAGCCTGTATGTATAATCATCTCTTCCAGCATTTGAAGACCGCAGTGTTTCTATCAAATGATTGCCACTCTGTACTATAATTTTGATCAGCCTTACTATAAAAGAACACCTTGTAATGGGGTTTAAGGTACAGCACAGTAGAGCCCATGATAAAAGAGAAGCTGTACAACGTCAAAGTGTTCTGAACAGACCGCTAACTGGCAGCATAAAAGCGCGGGTCAGGCTTGCCTGCTGCGGCTAGTGAGTCTGTCTTTGCAATAGAGAGACCCCCTGCCAGTGCGTCTTGTTATTAGCTGTCAGATAGCATTCGGCAAACCCACCTCCTCACTGCTTGTGGGTGTGCTAAGTGATGGTGGTATGCGGAAAGGACTCTGCTAGTTCTGTATACTCACAGCTCAGACTCTTATTCATTAGGTTTGCCAGATTTTATTCAACAGGACTGTTAGAGATAAAGAGTTACTCAGCTATGGAAGTTGTACTATCATAAAATTATTGTATTAGCTGCTGGGGGCTCGTTATCGAGAGAGGAGAGGAACGGCTACCTCACGGCGTTGACCGACAGCCTTTTGAATCCACTTCTAATCCTCTGTGATCAGTGGTACCTCCGTCACCTCTTGATTGGGTCTGCCTCTACTGGGGTTGAGGGCCTCCACTTGACTTCTCTCCCTCTCTCTTGTTTCCCCCCCTCCCCCATGCTTCATGCTTTTACTCTTTCACCGTCTGAGCCAGGTGGAACAGTTGGGACGCACACAGACTCCAAGGACAACCTCCCTCTCCATCTCCTGAAGAAGCGCTATTTAGCACGAAACGTCGAGAAAATCAAGCTCCTCCATCACTTTTTCCTTATACTAATCATGTATTGTGCCAATGAAAATTTCAATTATTATGTTTCTCAATCATGCCTCATTGTATAAGTCTCTGAATGTCATCTTTATATGAATTAACTTTATTAGTGTGGAGTGAGCTTATAGGGGAATCATGTTGTCAATTTTATTAATTCTATTCACTTTTTAATCAAATAAAATTATATTTTCTAAACAGATGTTTGGTTTGTAAGTTGTCAGTCGGCTGCCTAAAAACCCCCAACTTTTCTTAATTGTATGATATACCATTTTCAGGGGTATGGCATCCTGGGCCTTGATTTAGGTCATTCCATTTAAAATCTATGGAAGATGTACCCATAAAATGCAGACAGAGGACTAGTCACTAGTATTGCCTGTGGTCTCTCTGCAGCTGATCTTATCCCCATTACCATTGCTAGGCACTGAGCCTCTGAGCAAAGTCCACCATCTTGGTAGGGCGGGGCTTTGCTTCCTTATATCAGAGCTTCCAGCAAGGAGAACAGCGAGCAGCACAGCAATGACATCACCAAATCTCCTAGCAGTCAGTGTCTTAGATGATCTCACACTGCAGATATACAGCTCTGAGGCTACAGAACAGGCATGCCTAGGCACCCTAGTATTCCCAAATTGCAGACAAAGGGTACATATTTCAGGGTACAATTAACATTTTAAATGTTCTCTATAACATAGCAAAATATTCCGATTTTGAAAAATAAGTCAAGGCAACTGGACTTGCTGTATTTTTCTTGAAGACATTTCACTGGTCATCCAAGCAGCTTGAGAAAGAAAGCTGGCTGGATGACCAGTCATCCGCGCGGGTCCGGATGTACATGCTCGGACGCAGACAGGATCCATCCTGTCTGCATCCGAGTACAGACAGCCGCACGGACGTCCCTTGTGATCTTATACTGGACAGGAAGTTCAGGGAAGCTGAGAGAGTTGGAGCTGTAAGGAAACATGATGATGGTGCTTAGGCAAAAATGTAAAAAAAAAAAAAATTTTTGGGAAATATACATTTGTTTGATCTGGATTCATTATTGAGAAAAGGCAGATAGTTTAATTCTACTTTAAAGCCCCATTCTGGGCAGGGGTGGGAAGCTGGCTTTAACTACACATTGCAACATGCCTGGGAGTCATGCCTGTAACTATCAGTCTTGAAGTGCGTAATGGGACTTGTAGGTTCACAACAGCTGGAGGGCCCGCCCCTGCCCAAGGGCTATCCCTTGGAGCCCTGCGCCTCAACCGCTGAATTTTTTTTTATTCACTTACCTTTGCTCAAAGCGATGACCTCAACTCAGCCCTTTGCACTGCACTGCTAGTTCAGGGTGTCGTGGTTCCCTCATCATGAAGCCATGCACTCACAGTATGCCCTCAGTCTTCCAGGTTGAATCTTGCTAGGTGCCACTCAACCCAGAAAACTGGGACATCTTGTGGTGGAATGGGGTTACTGCAGGGGACAGCTTGGGACAAGAGTTGAGTATTGGGGACAGAACTCCTTTTTTAACAGGTAAAGTTTTTATTGAATTTTCATACATAAAAACAATCTCAGTAAGACAACGACAATTACAGATCAACATTCTAAACTCCACATTTCAGCAGTCAGTACAAGACAATACAATAATGATAACTCAAAAAAAATAAAGATACAGATACAAGTAGACAAATATATCAAAATAAATTGACTTGTGGATCATTACACTCTGTGTCTGGGACGCTACCAAAACAAAACCCAGGGTCAGCCAAACCACTGAGGGCAGGCCCCCATAGGGTCCAGGAGAGGAGTAAGATGAGGGGGGAGAGGAGCAGGGTGAAGGAGCAGTCCAGCAGAAAAGGGGGTAGAAGAGAGGAGAGGCAGAAGAGGAGGATGAAAAGGAATACCAGGTCAGCATCAGAGGGGCAGGAGTAGCCGAGGAGAGAAGGGAAAGGGAAGGAACAGGGGCGGGGAGGGGGAGAAACCCAGAGCAAGAGGACCCAAGGTCAGACATAGGATTAGGCTCATTTCCGGAGATAGGGGGGGGTGGTGTTCTCAGGAACTCCTCTCCGGTCAACCACGTCTCTTATTCCCCCCCAACTCTCGAAACCTCAGTCCACTTCCTCTGGACTACCTCTCAGGCGATGCAGGCGGGAGCAAGGTCTCCCCACCCGTGCCCTCTAGGGTGAGACCCCTAGCCGCCTCCCAATCCCCCCAGATCCGATCAAATTTGGGAACACAGTTTCGGCTCATATATGTTAGTCTGTATATCGGAAGCATCCGGTCAATCGTGCCCAACCATTGTCCCACCGTAGGAGGGGAGGGCAGCTTCCACCGCAGAATAATTTCCCTGCGGGCATAGAAAGCCACATGGAATATAAGAAGCTTTGTTGCCTTAGAAGCCTGTAGCGTCTCTCCACATCCCAGCAGGAATATCAGTGGGTCCATGTCAAGCTGATGTCCGGAGACCGCACTTATCGTTTTTTAATAAGCTGTAGAAACCAGTAGAAACCAGTAAGACCGGAGCTCACCACACGACCACACCATATGTAGAAAGGTGCCCTCCTCCACACCGAGTACACCTTGCATCAGCAGTGGGATAGATTTTAGCCAGTCTAGTCGGGGTGTAGTAGGCCCTATGTAGAACTTTGAGCTGGATAAAACGTTCCCTGGGGGAGATCACTGTGGAGATGTAAGTCTGGACACAATCCTCCCAAAGATCCTCTGTCAGGGCAGTTATGTCTGCCTTCCATTTCTCGTAGAGAGGTTTCAGCTGGGAACCCCCCTCACATGTCAACCGAAGGTATAAGGAGGACAGAGGCTTTTGTATCCCCTTTGACCTGAGGAATCGCTCAATCCGTTCCGAGTCAACCCTTATCGGACCAGGGAACTGGGCTCTATGTGCGTGTTGTAGCTGTAGATATCGGAACCTCATAGTCAAAGGCAGGGAATACTTGGCTCGGAGAGCCTCGAATCCCAGCAACATCCCCCCAGGCATGATGTGTTTGATCATTGTTATCCCCGCCTGGCCCAGAGCTGGGGTTCCGGGACAGAGAGCAAATGAGCCAATCTCGGTTGCCCCAAAGTGGTGTTTCCGGGGAGATAGTGCCTTCCGGCATCCGTCCCCTCCGCACCCTGTCCCACACTCCCAAGACTGTGCGCATGGGTCCCGTGACCGTCCCGACTGCCTTTGGACCCCTATACACCAGGTTGCTCAGACCAGCGTAGGAACCCATCAATGCCGCCTCCAGGGTCACAGCCGGGTTGTCCCTATCCCCCTCAAACCACCAGTGGGCACTCACCAGGACAGACGCCCAATAGTATGATTTAAAACAGGGAAGTCCCAGTCCCCCCTCAGACAGAGGGAGTCGCAGGGCCTTCCTGGATACCCGGGGAGTCTTTCCTGCCCAAACAAAGCTGCAAATGACGCCCTCCATAGTCTGGAAAAATGAGTTAGGGATTTGGACAGGGGTGTTTCCCGAAAGCAGTAGAGGAATTTGGGGAGGAAAACAATTTTTATCAGGTTAATCCGGCTCACCGGCGTCAAGGGGAGTGTCTTCCAGGTTAAACATTTCGCCCTCAGTTGTCTAAGTATGGGGTATAGATTATTTTCGAGGAAGCAGGCCGGATCCGAGGTCACCACCACACCCAGGTATCGGAACTCAGAGACCTGAGTAAGTGGCAAGCCCGGATCCAGTCTCAGGGGAGAGCCACCTAGCGGGAACAACAGGGACTTCCCCCAATTCACCCGGAGACCCGAACAGAACTCCTTTTTTATTTTAAATTAAACCTAAAATTTCATTATATCACTTGGTTATACTAAGTTTCTTATTTTAAATGCTGTCTGAGAAATTTTTCTCAGTTTTGTTTTTATTTGAAGTTTTAAAATTAAGGAACAACACAAAATTTTGCATAAAAGTGGACCTGTCGCCAGTCTGGATAGCTGCTGTCAAGATAGAAACTCAGCAGAAAGGCGACGGCTCCAGATTGAAAATAAGTGGAGTGTTCCGTAAACTTTTATTTTTAGCAGAGCTGCTGTCAAACAGCGGTGCGTCTCCACGCGTTTCGCTCACCATAGCCGATGTGGACGCCAAACGGAAAATGTTGAATTTCCCCTTCGGTGAAAATTCTCTTTTCCGTCAAGCTGGAGCAGAATCTCACTAATGAAAAATCCTAAAACGTGTCACTCGTCCCAGCGTGACGGCCGGGCTTCCAAATGTTATCCGCCACTTATTGTGCTCCATCGTGATTTGTTTGGCAAAGCAATTACGGCTGCGATAATTACTATCCGAGGGGAAATAAAACATGATGGGACGCTAGGCGGAGAGCGAACGGACTCGGCAAGAAAAATGAATTATCGGAGAAGGGAATTTCAAATTCCACAGCAAAATCAGATACGGTTTCTGAAAACACTAAAGCTGAACTCCAGGCGGATATGAAAGACACAAAATAATGAAGCTCCAATAATACATCTTAAATGGATTTGATTTTTTAATAAGCTGTATAAGTACCTGGTACCGGCGTCTTGTGGTTCCTGTACAGCAGAACTCAGATTGGGAGAAGAAAAAGTGGCACAAGGAGCCAAATTGGTATGTTGCAAGAAGAAGAGAGCAGAGAGATGAGCTCATCAGTGTCTTGCTTCTCCAATCAGAGGCTGGGAGAGGGACAAGACCTGAGGGTGTGACTTAAAGCTGAACTCCAGCTTAAAAATTTATATACTGTATACTTACATTGGTCCAGCGTGGCACAATGTACATAGAAATGATCCCTGGCAGGGCCACGGGCATCACATAATAGACTATAATAGCCACAGCTATTACAGTGTATGACAATGTCTTCCGAGTATAGGAAGTGCTGCCGTGCTGAGCGACTTCCCCTCTGCTGTTAAAACACAGCATGTTGGTCGGTCACTCGCTCAGCGCAGCGGCCATTCAGTGAAAGCTAGCCATTCTCTAATTGGATGAGGGATGATGCTATGACATCACTACCTCCCTTCCAGGGTGAATTTCGGGTGGCTGCGAAGCGATTACTTTTGGTTATAGTCAGATGATCGCACCCGGACACAATTCTCTGACTGGATAAGGAGGATGCCATGACATCACTAGCCCTCATCCAGCTGAAATCGCAGGGGGTTCCAAAGGTGTTGCCTCTGGTTAAAGACAGATGATTGCACCCCAGGAGCAATGATCTGTCTCTAACCAAATATAATCCCTTCGGAACCCCCTGCGATTGCTGCCGTGAGAATCCACAGGTTCATGCTACAGCAAGACCTTAAGGGCTCATTCACATGGGCGTGCACATGCATACAGCTCTTCTCCGTAGCGACTGGAGCCGTCTCGCTGGTCAGTTATTGAACATTTTAACATAATGAGCTGTCAATAAGACCTCGGACAGACCAAGATGCAAAAATGTGAATATTCAGTCTTAGGTCTCCTTCACACAAAGCTTTAGGGCTCATTCACATGGACGTGCACATCTGTACGTTGTGCGCGCCCGTGCAGGGACCTGCTCCTGGGAGGGACAGGAGCTGCGTGTAATTGCGTGCCGCCGCCTGCACCTCTCTATGGGAGGACGTGGCTGCAAGTAGCTACACACCAACCTGAACACACACACGTCTGTGCGGATCCAGGTGCCCACACTTGGGCACACACTGTCTACATCTAAGCGTGGGCACCTGGACCTGCATGGATGTGCAGATTTGGGTCAGAATGCAGCGTACCCATGCAGAGACCTGCTCCCGGGAGGGACAGGTGCTGTATTTAATTGCGTGATGCTGCCTGTACAACCCTATGGGAGGACGCGGCTACATTCTGACCCAAATGTGCATGCATGTGTGCATGCCAATGTGAATGAGCCCTTAAGCTTCATGTGAATGAGTCCTAAGACTGAATATTCACATTTTTGCATCTTGGTCCCCCAAAGTCTTATTGACAGCCCCTGATGTTATAATGTTCAATAATCGACCAGCAAGACGGCTCCAGACGCTACGGGAAAGCGGATAACAGTTCATTAGTGCCGGATAAAAGAAGGAATTTGATCCCATCGCGCGTCTCTTTCGTGTTGAATATGGACACCCCTCCTCAATACGATTCTTTGTTACTGTCTCTGGTTTTGGCTTCCAAAACATGAAACGAATAATAATCCAATTCCGCCTCCTCGAACACTGAAATTAATTCACAGAGCCTTTGATTATGCCGCACAAATCCATTCTTGGATTCCATGGCGTGTCTTTGTCCCGCTGTGGAGGCATCTGGGTAATAATTAGCCATTTCATTTATTTTTCTGTACCCCCTTCCTAAGACTCCTATACGTACCCCTCTCTGTTTATGTGTAGCTTGTAATTAATAATATAGACGAAGATGCGCTGTCAGCTCGCCCGCCCTCTCATCCGCTGAATCTGGCTTTTGCATGGGAGGCTTAACAAGATCAGCAAAACTCGAGAGACAAATTAATATCTCGAAATTTAATTAGACAGGCTGCAATTTACAGGCGGAGGAAGGGCCTGCCTGATGGTGGACTTTACCATTAACCCCTTCTGTGACAAAGGCAATGGTCGGCAGCGCTTATGGAAAGGCAGAGATGCCAAAAATAAAATGTATGGAAATAACAATAACAATGGACTTTTTTCTACCTTTCAGTCTATTAAATATGCTAATGGGAATGTTTTGTTATAGCTGTTGTAGAAGTACAAAATAAATCTGTTGATTCTGCCAGAAATCCAGTGAGCTTGTAAAGCCCTGTGTCCTCTCCCTGCGCTGCATTGAAATCTCAAGCAGTGATAACAGTAAATATGTAAATAGCGCCACCCATTCGTATGTAAATATCACAGTTGAGACTTTTTTCAGTGGGGGGCCAGTAGCCCCTATCTTAATTTTGGTTGCCCCTCTCTGCCTGACTTATTGTGTCCGGGTTTCAGCTGCCATGAAACCCGAACACAGCATTCAAAGCCTGTCCGGATGAATCCTGGACAGGTGGCAACCCTACGTCCCTGTAATGAGGCATCCTGAGACTGTTGTCTTAGGTGGCATCTCTTTGGGTAACATGGGTGGGGGGGCAGGGAGAGTGGCATGGCTGTGTGTCTGCTACCCCCTTTCTGGCCAGAGCATCCAAGGTTGGTAAGAACCAGGCAACCTGGGACACTCTGGCTGGTGTCCTGGCAACCAACATCACTGGTAATGTTGCTTTACAGCAGTCTGCTACCAGGTGGTACTGCATAGTGCCTACCCAAGCCCTGGTACAACATGGCAACCCTGCAATGTTGCTGTACAACAATCTGTTAACATGTGCGTAGTACCTACCCAAGCCCTCTTCCAGCTTGGCAACCTTGCAATGTTGCTGTACCGCAGTCTGCCACTGGATGGCACTGCACAGTGCTCCCTATGCTTTTATCCAGCATGGCAACCCTATAATATAGCTGTATAGTTATAATACAGAATACAGGAACTTCTACTGTTGCTAAAATGGACACAGGACCAGTACAATGCCTCAATAGTCTCAGAGGCTTAGAAAAAAAATTGTGCCTGTGGCAACCCTAAAGAGGCCCAACTTAAACAATCCATTCCATTCATACCCATATGAGACAGGCGTCTGCTAGTAGATGTAACAAGGATTGTACAATTAGGCTGCATTAGGAGCAGCATGGCTGATAAATCTCCTTCCTAAACCTGAATAGAAGTGGGAAGTTAACCACAGATTGAGCAGCGATTCGTAAAATCGCTGGGTGACTTTTCACGTTCCCAACATTCCCCTGTGAGATAATAAGAAATTTGAATAGTGCAAACCCTAACATTGATTTGCAGGTATGCATGCATGCAGAATCTTTGACTTGCAATTTCACAGTGTTTGCATACAAATCATAACTTTAGTATTGCTTTAAAAGCACTGAGTACAGGGCCATACATAGCCAAAAAACAACCTCCCATGGTAATAATCCATCAAAAAAGAGACAAAAAAAATCAGGTCAGTCCATTGTCTGTCAATATAGCAGTATGAGAAATCCAATGGAAGAAATAATAGTGGATGGCAAGCCAAGCTGTCTTCAAATTAATATTTGAAGTTCTCATCATACAAGCAAAAAAATAAATCGGATCCGTAGCCACTATCTATATTTACTGTCATACCTGGTGTGATAGCAGCTTACAGATCCAGAGTGCGGCTTTCTTCCTTTTTGCTTGTATGTTGGTGCAAGGTGGAGGCATTTTTGGAGGCTGGAGGTCCTCTGATGTAGTGGAGATAGTCTCAAGGATAATATTTGTAATTCAAATGGTATAAAGTATATTCCTATGTGGAAAAAGTCTTGCGAGACCAAAGTTCAAAGCTTCATGGTCTTTATTCTTCCACAATTTGTATCCAAGATTAATTATTATGAAACGCCACCATAACAAGTGACTAGGCAAATCATAAACTTGCATTAAAGTGACGCTAAAGTCAGGCGTTAAAACTTAAACGGAACTATTAACAAAAATGTATCTTATTTGTGTATCACTCGGCTGTAGATCCTCCAATCATCTCTGAATTGGTGCTGACACTGTCCTTCCTTCTGGAGGGGGGCTACTTTTGTTCCCCATGGTCTCTGTGTGTGTTGTAAAGTAGTCACCGCTCCAAGTTCACTCCTGTGATGGACTACAGTCTCACATTTAGTTTACTAATTTGTATTGAGATTGTAGTCCATGTAGTCAGCTTGTCCCTCCGGAATCCGAAACGTCCACCACCAGCCGCCGACACCCATCCCCCTTCCTGGAATGTGCTCTAAGAGTAACCAACCACCCTGGAATGTGCATCATGAGGCACATGCCAGGCCTCAGGCGGCGAGACATGTAGGGACTCCCCTGGCCACAGGCATGACTCCCAGAGACAGAAGCATGATGGAATTTGTAGTTTCACCATAGCTGAGTGCCAAGGCTGCTTACCCCTGCTTTAACCCTTTGGCCAACAGTACAGAAATATTGGGCCGGGTTTACAATAGGGCCCATTCACACTATGGGTTGCATTGAGGCACATGACAGGGTGACAACGCAACAACACAATTGTCACCCTGTAGCAAGAAGAGGCCTTAACATAGACCAGGATCACCAGGTATTATCTTAATGAAAACTGTAGGTGTAAAAACAAAAATGAAAACAACTTTTGAAACTACACCAGACACTGAAGATTTATTGATTGGGCTTAGATCTACTTTAAAGGCCATCTCTAGGTTATTTTATAAAAATAAATTTGTCCCCCTGCAGGTGTAAATAACACGAAAAGGCAGCTCAATCTGCAATAATAACATCCGATCTGGAGCTGTCCTACGCAGTACTTTTATTTCACCACAAGATGTCCTCAGTCTTTTGAGTTGAATGATGCCAGGATTCACCAAACACAGAAGACTGAGAATGGTACTGCAAATGCAGAGTGTCATGGGCCCACCCCCTGAGTGGTCGTTACCACAGCACCCTCTTCTCGCTATGTTTTCATGCGCAGAAAGGCACTGACGTTGTCACGCAAACTGTGTGCATCTCCAAGGACCAATGGAGAAGACCAGCGGAAGAAGAGTACCTGGTGCATTGCATGCTTGGCCAGAAGACATTGGATCACGTCAGCTGTGTGTATCTCCAAGGACCAATGGAGAAGACCAGCGGAAGAAGAGGACATGCTGCATTGCATGCGTGGCCAGAAGACATTGGAAAAAAGGTAGATGGGGAAAGGGGGGACTTTGCTGGGGGGGAAGTCACTTGCGGGAGGAACCTGGAGTTGGGACTTTAAATGTTATCTGTCAAACATAGATACTGTACATGCATATGATAGATCTATGCAACAGCAGGGAAACCTATAGCAACCTGAGACCGACCAGTTTTTATTTTTCATTGTCCTGCTTTTTTGCAATAATGGAAGGTGAAATCCTTATTGGCTCCTGCAATTGACATGTGACCTCTGCTCTTTATATGGCCTTATTAAAAAAAAGCTGCTGACTAACTGTTTTATTCTTTGCTTCTCTGCGTTGATTGCAGTTAAAAATCCCCAGATTCTTCCCATTGATAGGGTGCCAAATACACACAGAATGCTGTGGAAGCCAGACCGCTAAATCTATAGGAGGAAATGCAACGCTTTATCCCCCTATGACGGAACTGTCACCCGGTATCGATTTTCTGTAAGTCTTGCTAATTTGAAAACCATCTCATTAAAGTTTTCAGCTTTAGACTGCACCGAAAACCTCGCTGATACTAATCAACAGTTTCCTTTTTCCTGTCAGCTCTTTTCAATATCATTGGGTTGCGATGTGGATGGTTAAGGTTTAGTATTTGTTCAGGGTGGAGGAGAATCAATGGCCCAGACTTAGCATGTCTGTTAAAAACCAACTCTGACCAAACCTTTTCCCTAGTTATGAATAAAGTGTGGAAGGGGATAAAACCTTTGTCTGGTTTTTACCACTATCTGTGCTCCTGCTGGGAAGATCTTACCTCATTGGTCCGGGTGACCATTGTCAAATTGAGAGAAGGTGAGGAGGGTCCAAAATTTTACAGTTGTCTCCGGAGAAGGAATTAATGTGAAATCTGCCTATGAGGACACTTTTTTTGTGTGACAATGGTCAATGGGGGGGAAGCACCCTTATATTGGTGGTCAATAGGATAATGAGCCTTCAGCATTGGTGCAGGTGGGAAAAAGACTGCCCCTTACATGGGTGGTCAGCGTTAGGAAGAATGTGCTCTTATTTTGGCATCAGTGTAAGTTAGATGCCCCTTAGATGGGTGTCAGGGTGGTTATTAAAGCCCCCTACAATGGTGTGTGTGGGAGTAGAATATGTCCCTGTATTGATGTCAGTAGGGGTAGGATGCCCCTTACATTGGTATCTGTGTAAGTTGTGTGTGCCCCTTATATTGGTGTTACTGGGAGTAGTGTATGTCTCTTACATTGGTGTCAGTAGGGGTAGGATGTCCCATACATTGGTGTCAGTGGGGGTAGGATGTCCCTTACATTGGTGTCAGTGGGGGTAGGACGTCCTTTACATTGGTGTCAGTGGGGATAGGATGTCCCTTATACTGGTGTAGGTGGGGGTAAGCCTTCTGAGCCTGATGAAGGGGGCCCTGTGTGGCCCCGAAAGTGCAAGTTTTTGAATGGCAATGTTCCTTCAATAAATGAGCTTTTGCTGATTTCACTTTCAATGCTGGTGTGCTGGTAACATTCTTGGAAGATGTCAGTGGGGGAAAGATGTCCCCTGCATTGGTGTCAATGGGGGTAGGGTATCCCTTACACTGGTGTCAGTGGGGGTAGGATATCCCTTACACTGGTATGAGTGGTGGTATGATATCCTTTACATTGGTATCAGTTAGGGTAGGATGTCCCTTGCATTGGTGTCAGTGGGGGTAGTATGCCCCTTACATTGGTGTCAGTGGGGGTAGGATGTCCCTTACATTGGTGTCAGCAGAAGCAGGATTATATATGTGTCAGTAAAGCTCGGACCAGGTAGGAGTAAAGATTCTCCCCCAACCAGCTGCTACAGAATGTCTTTGATAGACATAAAGAGCCCACACACGTTCAACATTCCATTCAAACCAACAGTTTAAGCCCTGATGAAGGGAATCCTTATAGTCCCAGAACCAAGTTGGCTTGTTGCCTTTGGACTTCTATGATTTTAAAAAAATATAAGCACTCCTAAATCTTTGGTATGACTCCCTTGTTCTCCAGACACCTTACTTAAATTGGTGTCAGTGGTTACCTACCTGAGCTATCATAGAAGAAGTTCCTTGTCCCATGCCCCTGGGACTATACCTGCACTGATGGGCAGGAGATTAGGCGACGTGACAAAGCCTAGCAGGCACTCCAACTGTACAAGGTAAATTGGGGCACTTGGGGGTTTGGTATGGTGGCAGATTTGGGGGGTGGATTAAAGTTGGTAAACCTTCCCGTCCTTGCTCGCAGTCAAAGAGTATTGAAGCCCGCAGATTAGAATGACAGCCAAGGACTTAGTATTCTCAGAAGCAGAGGTCAGCATTGGCTGTTTACTTGCTCAGCACCGATTTCCTATAAGCAGATCACATTCCTGTGTATATCTAGAGCACAATAAATATATAATTGATAGCTTCTCTATAATATGCTATGATACAAAAAATCCTTGGCCCCTCTGGCGCCGACACATAGACAACGCCCCTTCTGTCAGCAATACAAAGAGGACCTTTTTATGGTTAAATCATTGTCCGCACAGACTCATGTACTGCTTACCGCGATGATGAACCGTTTCTTATTTACTAAATGGGCAGGGGGAGGGCAGTGCAGCCAATGGGCAGGTATGGATTAGCATATTTAATCCGGGTCAGCCACAATGTGTTACAATCCATCCATCACTGGCCTGCATTGTAATCATTCGGATGGATTTTCTGACCGCACTCCTGGATAATGCTCCCGCTGCCCTGTCTTGTTCTTTACACTAATTACATTATGAAACAACGAATTGGCAGCGAATGAATCCCAGCGCTTTGCTGCTTATAACTAATAAACTGTAGCAATCAATTTCTTCAGTTAGGAACCAGTCATTTTTCTCAAAGAGAACCTGTCATCAAAAGAGGTGTAATTGTGAAAGCCTTCTCTGGAGGGAGAGGATTTGGTACCGGCCGACAAGTACAGGGGATGGTGGTGTTATTAGTAAGGCGGGAGAAAAGACAGCTGACCCTCCGACATGACCGGCTCCATAAACTCTTCTCCTGGGCTTCTTTGTACCTTTCTAAAAGGATAACCTCTTACTCATGTAAGTTGGGGCCAATGCCTCCCTCATCCCATAAACATAGCCCACTGCATACTTTAGATCAGCAGATGAACACCTCCACTGACTGTAGCCGATGAGCGCAATGTATTGCAACGGCAACTTTTCGCTATAGGCCCCCCTATGAAGAAACTGTTGTGAGATCTAGTGGAGTCTACTATCAAGTCCATAGGTGGACGGTTTCCAGCATAGGAGGTTTCCGACTGATCTAAGGTCAGTAATGGAGGTATACACCAATCAGTCTTAACATTATGACCACCCATCTGATATTGAGTAGGTCCCTCTTTTGCCGCCAAAACAGCCCTGACCCATCGAGGGATGGACTCCACTAGACCTCTGAAGGTATGCTGTGGTATCTGGCACCAATCCATCAGTAACAGATCTTTCAAGTCCTGTAAGTTACGAGGTGGGGCCTCCATAGATCGGACTTTGGAGGAATTTGGAGGCCAAGTTAGCACCTCAAACTTGTTGTTGTGCTCCTCAAAATATTCTTGAACCATGTTTCCAGTGTGACACAGTGCATTGGCCGCTGTCATCAGGGAATACCGTTTCCATGAAGGGGTGTACTTGGTCAGCAACAACGTTTAGGTAGGTGGCACCTGTCACAGTGACATCCACATGAATGGCAGGATCCAAGGTTTCCCAGCGGAACATTGCCAAACCGAGAATTGTTTCTTTCCCCCACCATTACTTTTCCACAGAATAACACTTTTGGTAATTAAATAGAACCTATTCATAGATATCTGCACATCAGACAAAAAAAGGACAACTGAGGAGAAAAGTGGGATTTGGGAGGTATGGTGTTTCCTCTATGTCAGAATCTCACACAGGACTTCTTGGTCTCCAGGATCACACTCTACCAAAAACTGCAGCCCACTTGAAATAAGCTCTTTGTCTAGGTCGACCACATGTGTTCCCTCTATGGTTTCCCACCACCTTTGGACCTTATTGTGCCACTGGAAGGTCCCTATGTTTCTCCCACTAAGTATTCCATGACCAATTACATTGGGATGGATACCTGTAGCACAGAAGAGCCCATCCAGACTTGAACGCCCAGTCACATATGAAGAGAACCCATAAAGAGAAGCCTTGAAAGATGAGACTTGAGCAAGATATGGATGGCAGAGCTGTTGCTGCTCATTCAAGTGAATAATTCAGAATAGGACCCTAGAAAAGCAATATACACCAGGGTATTAGACTTTACAGCCATTCAGACTGTAATTATGGATCCCTTCATACATTGACATGAGCGTTTTCACCCTAAGATGGGAAATTTCTTATTCGCAGGATCCCCAGGTGAAAATAAAGGAATAAAGCCTCTGAAACTTATGACTGGGAAGCTGCGACATTACATTTCTGGCTTTGGGTTTAGATACACTTTGATAATAGGAGTGAGTTTAACAAGAACTTCCAATTAACACTGACCGTACGTGTTACAAACCTCGATTTTTATATCTGTTTTAGGTCCATTGGTCTTTTGAGACCCCGTCCTCTGTCTCACAGTACAGAATTTTGACACATGGTGCCCCCTCTTAAGATTTTGGCCCCATTTTGTTTAAAACATACTTAAGCATAAGGGAAAGGTGTGACACCAAGGGCCATTCAAGCTGAACTCCGGCCTTCCCTTCAGTCTTGCACAGTTCCGGCTCCTCTCCTGGACTGAAATGGCTTCCTCTGATATCACTGCACATTGTGAGCTTCTCACAATGTGCATTAGAAGCTGCGGAAAGTCAGATAGAGCCTGCCTAGCTGGTGGACATCCAGTACTGTCTAGCCCTTTCCTCCTCAGCTTGACTATCTCTGGCCTGCCCCCTTCATGGAGGCTCAGCATTAGATGTAGGTGTTAACTAGGGTGGTCTGCATACAATTGCATTCCATCTAGAAGTGCCCATTGCTCCAGATTGACATCCACTCATCGAGTTATTCTGATGCCACACTAGTTATGGCCATAAGTAATAATTTCCTATGCCCCTCAGCTCCATCTAGTGGCCATAATGTGGTATTACATTACTTTCAACCTGAAAAGAAAATATACTAAGACTGACTGTCCCTGGCCCGCCCCTTTCACCTCTTTCATTTATTGGATTTCACTTCTTTCAATCACGGAGGCTCAGCATCACCTTGGGTGGTCTGCATGCAAATGCAGCCTGCCAAAACAATGCACTTCTCTGGACTGACACCCATCAAGGCATTTTGATATTTGCATAACTGATGTCAAAAACCATCTCACTGCTTGCATCAGGGCTGAGGGCTCTTAAGAGAAGTACTGAGTCAGGGTGCTGTGATGTTTTTAGGAAGCTATGTACTTCACTTTTTTATTTTATCTTCGGGTTGGTGGGCCAACAGTCTTAACCCCTGTCAGGAGCCTTGCGCCCCAGGGGGTCGGGAAGTAGGTCCCTTCTTTGGAAGGACCTTGCACCCTTGTGCACGTTTTTGTGTGCTGTGATTTCACGGTTCACTTTTTTTGTTCATAGGGGGAAGTTTGTTTAGATGCACGTCCACGGGCTTCAAAAAAATCTGCATGTTGATAAGGCGGGAGGGGAGGAACCAGGCAAAGCAAAATATGAGTCAATGAAACTGCACCTTTAAATGTAAAGATATTCATTTTTTCCCCAAAACTCTTTTGTGTCCCTTCTAATCGTTTAAAATATCAGCAACTATGTTCATATTGGAACCTAAATTAGGATTAGCGTCCCATTTTACCCTTCACCTGCCTTACCTTGCCGGCATTGTGGAGGGTCGCTGTCACTTTATGCATATTATTCTCAACACGGAATGTTAACAGCTGTAATCTAATGTGTGAAAACATGAAAAAAAGAATCTCTGCTTCCTGGTATAATAGGACAGATTAGCATATGAAATGATTAATAATTAAGCAGATGGCTCTCATTGTGTGTTTGTACGCACACGTAGGCTAATAGTCGCTTATTACAGGCTCAAAAGCACCGCAATCTGACATTTTACACTTCCAGGAACTGCCAAGAAGTATCTAATAGTGAAAAGTCTGACTTAGGTAGAAGGTAAGAACACATCTCTGAGTTAATTACCAGGAAAAAAATCACAATACTGTATAAAGGACCGCAGACATTCCTAGGATTTTATTCATTTGCAGTAATCAAGAGTTTTAAGCCAGGGGAGCCCACTACTGGTGAAGAGTTTTCATGACAGCTTGTGACTTTAATCCCATTCTAGCTAGAGAAGAATTGCTCAATTACAGTCTTCATGATCCATTAAGAGCTGTGTTACATAAATGTAATTGTAGCACTGAAATGTAGCAAACAAAATCGCTCTTTATTGCCGTTTCTCTTATGCTAAGCAAAAAATAAATTGCAGCCAGTGTCATAGTTATTCCAGCAATTTGTACCTTGTACCCAGGACCGTCCCTGTAATGAGGCAGCCTGAGCTGTTGCCTCAGGCGGCATCTCCTTGGGTCACACAGGGGGGTTGGCAGGCAGAGTGTCATGGCCGCTTTGCTGCACAATGTTTTCAGTAAGGGCCATGCACATCTCCCCACCCAGCTCTTAGCAACCTGGGATGCTCTGGCCAGTGTCCTGCTCAGCTCATGGCAACCAGTGACGTCACTGATTATGAGGAGCTGAACAGGATGTCAGACAGAGTGGGGAGATGATGCAGAAGCAAGGCCTAGTCCCAAAGTGCAATTTTCCTACAAATCCAAAGTAGATATAGAAGCACTCACAGGTCATGCAGCGGAGACAAGTCAAGGCATCAGCATTTCATTGTCAACATTTCGATGGAGCTCAGTCTCAGGACACTGAGCTCCATCAAAATGTTGACAATAAAATGCTGATGTTTTGACTTATCTCCACTTCAAAACCCGCGAGTGCCTCTGTATCTACTTTGCATTTGTATGGGGATTTTCGTGGATGTGCACCCAGACATATACCTTACAAATAGAGTGCGGTGGCTACCTCTGGGACTATATTTTCCTATGAATTCCCTTCTCTGCCATCAGTCCAGTTATAGAGCCTTGGTTTAAATTAGGGATGCACCGTTACTAGTATTGGTATCGGTGCTGATGCCGAGTATTTGGGCGAGTACTCGTACTCGTCCAAATGTTCCAATGCCTAGCACGATACTTCCGGCATCAGGAAGCCGGTCAGCAAGTCATTACACGCTGCTTGGCTTACTGATTGGCCGGGAAGCCAGCTCAATGCTCCCTCGTCCCTTGTGACGAGGGAACATGGAGCCGGCTTCCCGGCCAATCAGGAAGCCGGGCAGCATGACATTACACGCCCCCGGATTTCTGATTGGCCAGAAAGCCGGCTTCATGCCCCCCCCCATCACCTGATGATGAGGGAGCATGGAGCCGGCTTCCTGGCCAATCAGTAAGCCGGGCGCCGTGTAGTGACTCGTTGCCTGGCTTCCGGATTCGCCAGCTTCTCGATCAATCAGGAAGCTGGGCAACACGTTATTACACGGCGCCCGGCTTTCTGATTGGCCAGAAAGCCGGCTCATTGCTCCCTCGTCACCAGGTGACGAGGGAGCATGGAGACGGCTTCCCTGCTAATCGGGAAGCCGGGTGGCTGGTCTTTACACGCCGCCCGGCTTCCCAGCTAATCAGGAAGCCAGGTGGCGAGTCATTACACACCAAATGGCTTCCTTAATGGGACTTTCGGTATTGGTAAGTACCGGAAAAAAATATTGGTACTCGATACCAAAATGCCGGTATCGCTGCTTCCCTATATTAATGCATCAATTCACCAACATTTTGTTCTTTCCTGTGTGTGCAGTGGCACCAGGGGACAGGTTGGTGGCCAGTACTGGCAGAGGTTGCTCTTCCCAAGCAGAATAGCAACAGCCAGAGGGAGGAGGAGGCAAGTGTACCTCTTTTGTCATCCAACCCAACCGGCTGCCATTGATGTTGAGTGAGCTACATTTCCAAAAATCAAGAGATCCAGATCAGGGTCTCAGGTTGGTTGTCTATGGTCAAGCTAAGTGCCATCTGTCTTTGACACTTAGTTTGGCCATAGACAGATTGCTAAAAACAAGAGCTGTTCCAGATCTTGAACATTGCTTGCAATTAGAGGCTCATCTTTGTACTGCAAGAGGGTGGGGAGTCTGGCATTGAGTAATGATTTTATGACTTGGAAGAATGTGTAGGTGATACTAATAATTGCATGTAACATGTATGATGATAGGGAGTTAGTTTATTGTGCAGTCATCTTTTCCCAAGAATTAACACACAAATCCTGTGACATGGAAATTGTGGATTACGGATGGCTTTGGACACACTGGAAGCAAACCGATTCAGTTTTCCTGAGCAGTGTTAGCTCAGAGCTCTTTGTATGCTTAATGCAGAATGCCTTTCAAGTGGATTTTGGATGGTTGGTATGCCTGATGTTTCTTCGGTGATAATCCTGATGTCGGCTCTTACCTCAACTCATAATCTGTGTGTATTCTGCTGCCACTTGATTGAAGCTCCTCATGCACCTGTGCTTGAGCTCGTGTGATTATTATGTTACTGAGGGCGTAAATCCATACCAATCACTGGAAACGCATTCCAAGGTGGAATGATGCATACTGAATACTTATAGGATCTCTCTCTGATCTCCAGGAAGAGGCCCAGGTATTGAGGGCTTGGCCCTGGAACTGTTCCTAGATTACTAATAGCAATGTCCTAAAAAGCATACTGTATTTGAATGATGGATGGGATGCTTATTTATTCATTGAAATCTTGGCTTTTTAAATGGTTCTCTGCCAATACATTGCAAAGTAATAGGATTGCTTAATAGTCCTACTCCATTGCCTATTATACGCTGTATGGCCAAACATTTGTGGACATTTTGACCAATATGGACACCGGCGCGTTCTGCGCATGCCTGCCGCCATCTTGGAGGCAGAGTGCATGACGTCACATGAGGCAACGCATGCGCGGCGTTGGGTGACCTCATCCGCAGAACGAGCGGTGGCCATATCGGCCACCAGCATGTTCTGCGTATGCACGCCGCCATTTTGGAGTATATCCAAAATGGGTTCCGCCGCCATCATGTTCGAGTGCCGCCATCTTCGCGTATACCAAGATATAGTTCAAATTGGCGGCACGCATGCGCAGAACACCACGGCCGCCTCTCGATCTGCAGTTTCTTTGTGCGGTTTTGGATTCGGGGGCTCGTTGCCTCCGAATCCAAAACAGCATTAAAATTAGTTTCCTTTGACGAAACAGAAACGAATGAAAATGTTTTCATTTGTTTCATCTAAAACAAATTTTTTTGCCCTGCACATGTCTAGTATATAATGTACATCATAGTGTACAGAAGGAAGCAGCTAAGAGTATATTTTGTGTACACCTCACTATACTATTTGGGGAGGAGTGGAGTGTATAATGCACATCACAGTGTCCAGAATGAGGTAGTTAAGAGTATATAATGTTCAGATCAATAAGCAAAATGGGGATGTGTGGAGTATTTAATGTACATCACAGTGAAGACAGTGGAGTGGTGTTGCGCATGTAGTACACTGCCTAGTACGAGGACGAGTTGAGCACGATGGAGTATATTATTATATAAATGCTGTAAATTGAAATGTGTTTTATCTTGGGGAATAGTGTCAGTACTTGGCAAACTTAGTGCTTAGAAAACTTTTAAGAATGCGCTGTTTAAAAGCGGACAGATACGTGCTATCGACTTCCCCAGCAACGGTCTCATTGATGGTCTGGATCTTACGGTGGCATCCGAGGGTTTCATTTGATGTACTTAGATGCAAAATGGTGAAAGAGACCTAAAGGGTCTGAAAAGCTGCGGGCGGTTAGGCGGATAAATAGGGTATTTTTTTGAACTTCAGAGAAGACACGGAAATCGCGATGTCAGCGAGTTCACGCCAATTAGCATCCATTGGCTCAGGGTAACGCACACAGCGACACAGCAGTAAATATGTAAATATACGTTTTCTGAAATCCCCATCCTCAGCACAAACCAGGAACGAGAATCTCCATCTATGAAACAGGATTTTGCAGGATTTGTGTCACCGCTTTTACCAACAAGTCAAAATGCCCGAGGAGGGTATGAAAGCATTAAATATAATGTGTTGTGCGCTGATTTATGGTATTAGGCGTGCCGAGGGTGAAACAAGACAAGTTATGCTTTGTTACAAATTGCAAAGTCCTGGATTTAGTGAGACTCGGATGGGTTTGATAAATGAGTCCCCCGGAGATTCTCAGCGTACTTTACTTACCTTTATGTAACTTGCAGTGTCAGTAGGGCAAATAGGCGTAACGGATAATAGCGGCTGGGAGAAACTGCTGCTACACGGGACCACTGAAGGTGACTATATAAATGATCACGGGTATATATATATACAGATAGGTCTGGAAATAATTGGACACTGACAGAGTTTTCATAATTCTGGCTCTGTCAGCCACCACAATTGAATTGGAAATGAAACGGCCGAGATGCAGCTAGTGCAGATTCATCTTTAATTCAAAGGGTTGAACAAAAATATCCTCTGAAACGTTTAGGAATTTCAACCATTTTCATCCATAGTCCCCTTATTCCAGGGGCTCAAATGTAATTGGACAAACTAACACAATCATCAATAAAATGTTCATTATTTAATACTTTATCAAGAATTAATTTGCAGGCGATGACTGCTTGAAGTCCGGCATGCATGGACATCACCAAACATTGGGTTTCCTCAATTGTGATGGGTTGCCAGGCCTTTACAGCTGTCTTCAGTTGTTTGTCTGTGGGTCTTTCTGTCTTAAAGACTTATTAAATCCTCATTTGTTTTTGCATATATCTACTGCTAGCAAGCAGTAGATATATGCAAAATGATTTAAAACAAACAAAAAAAACTTTTGCAAAGGGTTAATACTTACCTGTGTCTCCACCGCGCGCTCCCCTCCCAACATCTGAAAATTTATTGGGAGGCCCCAAAAGATCTTGGGGCAGGCGCATGCGCAGTTCAGATGTTTGGCTAGGAGATGAGGAGAGGCACAAGGCAAGTATACGAAGCAGCGTGCACCCACACAGAGAAGAGGAAGACAGAGGAGTCCGCGCTGGATCAGAGACCTGCACCAGCGCTGGAGGGACAGCTGAAAACGACAGTAAGATGATGATTGGATTAAGAGGCATCATTTAAGGTAAGTCCCTACACTAACATTGGGGGGAGGGAAAAAAATCCTTTAATGTCACTTTAAGATTTGAAAATGAAAGAGAGATGCTGATTGGTTGCCATGCACAGCTGCTCCAGATTTTGTCTGTTCCAGTTTTGATAAATCCCCCACACTGAATACACTTTGGAGCAATGGTGGCAACTTATGTGTCCTAAAAATTGTATTATGTGTGCCAGATATATGAAATCAATAAGATATAATAGTGACTAATGGAGGTACCTTTGCAGAATAGAAGGACCGATGTTAGTCGCATATTTTACTTCTCTATGTATATTTCACACTTTTGTGGTATAAAAAATTGAATACAACTTAAAAAAAAAAAATGTGTTATGAGTCGGCGTCTAAACCCCCCTCCCCCCCAGTTGTGATGAAACTTTGTTCAAAGTGGTGCAAGTAAACCGAAGGGAGCCAGAAATCAACTAAAGAGCGGGAGAAGGTGCCGGCTTTGATTTTTGAGTCTAGGTCTGCTTGAATAGATCAGAAACTCCTTTAAGAAGTGGATATTGAAATCTAAACCTTGTGATCTGTATTACTATATAGAACAGTTTCTACATCTATAATAATAGTCAGAAATGTTTTTTCAGCTTCAATATTCCAGCTTTTGTTTGCCTCTAAACTTGAGAGGAACATCATTTATGTACTCTCTTGTTAACAGATTTTACCTTGAGTCTGACACAGAGGTGACAGTGATGCATTGTCCTCTGGAGTTGTCGTGACAAACAGAAATTTACTAAGGCTGCGGGAGCAAAAGCGAGCTGTATGCGAGAACCTTATTCCTATGCAACCCTCAAGTTCTAACTTTGGGCTGCAAGCAGGAAAAGAATGTGATTGCCAAGGAAATGTTCTTTCTGGATTAAAGGAACACTGTATACTATTAAAATGATCCTAAAAGGCAATATTAAAGACAATGTGAACCCTGATTGGTATTTCAGTTTTCGCCTTCAAATGTGTTTCCTTTTTTTAAAATATTTTTCCTTTTTGCCCCTTTATATTCTTTGTTGCATCTCAATGCTGAAGATCTCCTGCGTCATCCACTTCTTGTCTCATCAACGATGGCTGCATGGCATGGGGCTTCCTGATGGTGACAACAGTGGGCCGCGTCTATCTAATGTGTGTTGAAATAGCAAGTTGTAGTCCCCTTCAGAAGCCAGGGTGACAACACAGGAGAACAAATGGAATACAGGAAAAGAACGCTCATTGTCCCCCTATAAAAGGAAGTACCTGCTGAAGATCTCCTGCATCATCCAGTTCCTGTACCATCAGCGATGGCTGCATGCCATTTCTCAGGAGGGGTTTCCTGATAGTGACAACAGTGGGTCATGTCTACCTAATGTGTGTTGAAATAGACGGTTGTAGTCCCCATCATAAGCTAGGGTGACAACACAAGAGAACAAATGGAATACAGGAACATAATGTTTGTTGTCACCCTACAAGAGTAAGTTCCTGAAAAAGTACCCTCGTGGTGGATCATCAGGTATGGTTTTAATAAAAGACTTGCAGATTTTTAAAATATTAAAAATGGCTTTTGAAATGACATTACATTCACGGTAGAGCTTATACACACGTTTAGTGATTGGGATTACATCTACTTTAAGCATTTATGACCAACTATGTTTTGTGCCTCCATGAATGCAGTCCTTCTGGTCAGAAGGCTTTAAGGAGAACTATGGGGTTAAGTCTTTTCCCCATAGTTCTCCTTAAGGTAACGGGAGGACACAAACTAGCGTCCTCCCGTCACCCTAAGCTCAGTATCCCGCGAGCTGTAGCTCACAGTATACTGAGACGCCGCAGTACACCGCGAGCTGCTGCTCGCGGTTTACTGAGGCGCCGCAGCGGATCCCGACAATTGTGCCGGGATTCGCCCAGCTGCGTGACTGACAGCTGGCTCTGCCTATCTAGAGGCAGAGCCTGCTGTACCAGCCCCCTCCGCCGTCCGATCCACCAGTCAGCGCTGGCGGATCGGAGCGGGGAGGGTGGAATCTAGCCCCTCCCCTGTCACAGCAGAGAGCCGTGACAGGATCGAGAGGTGAGCGAACGCCGGTATGTGTTCCCTCACCTCACGATCTACTGAGCCGACCTGTGACAGCCTCATTGTCACAGGTCGGCTAGAACTATGAGGTGAGTGGAAATCACTCACCTCATAGTTCTCCTTTAAGTGTTTGTTCTTTTTGCGACATCATTTACTCATATTGATTGCTATACTAAGTATGGCGTTAGTTTAGTGATTGCACTGTGAACCCGCAGAAGCTCCCCAAAGCTCTCCGCACACTTGTAACTGTTTCACTTCTGGAATTATCCTTATTATTAGCAGGTGGCTAAACGCGTAGCCTTTGCTTCCTGATTATGGATACCAGTGGAAAGAAGACCCGCTGTAAGGAATCCCCGCTGACCGCTCATGCGCCAAGCGCGCGTTCTTGTACTGTTCAGGACCGCGCTGTTCCACGCATGCGCAGACGCTATTGACCTCCAACACGGAAAAGCGCCAAAGTGGCGCGCAGGAAGTGACTCATCACAGCTATCACTTCCCCTATATAAGCTCGATCACAGCACCACCATGTTGCTGGATTGTTGTCAGCTATCTCCTGTTCCTGTGCTCCTGTTATCCTTGCTTGACTCTTTGTGACCCGGAAGTTTTATTGTTATCCTTTATGCAGACTTTAGCCTCTGTGTGTGAAAGGTGAACACACAAAAGAAGCACCGCTCCTCCACGGCTCAGGAAACGAATAGGAGCACGTCCTTGCTCCAACATGAGCCCATACAAACAAAACCACACACTGGGATAGTTTATTGAAGCTTGTACCACATCACTGATGTCCTGCCAAAGGTCCACCCCCACTGATGCATTTCACCCAGTTACGGGCTTAGTCATAGAGATCTATCACTAAGCCTGTGATTGGATGAAACGCATCAGTGGGTGGAGCACATTTTGCTGGGATAGTTTACTGAAGCTTGTACCATATCACTGATGTCCCACCAAAGGTCCACCTGGATGCGTTTCACCCAATCACAGGCTTAGTCATAGATTTCTATGTCTAAGCTCGTAAGTGGGTGTAATGCATCAAAGGAGGTGGACCTTGAGGGGGACATCAATGATGTGGTACAAGCTTCAATCAATTATCCCAGTGGACTCTGGGGTGCGACCAGCTTTTCTTCTTTCTGTGTGTGACGTTACATTTAAAAGAGCACACCAGGATTTTTAAAGTGCATGCTTTAAAAAGAAACCTGCCCACACTTGGTAGGCAGAGGTCAAGCAGGAGAGGCTCAGCTAAGGTGAATCAGTAGATGATTTCATTCCGCAGCTCTTGTTTCTGTGTTTTGGTTTCTATACACATGATTTTTGACACAGGAACGAAGGCGTGTGCTGCATAGAAATCATTTGGTCCCCAGTAAGGCCTCACTGACACGAGAAACGGCCGGCCCGTACAGCTCCGTGCTGCGTGCACGGCCGTATCGGGCAGTTCCCGGGAAGGACAGGTGCTGCGTGTGATTAGTACGCAGCCCCTGTCCTTCTCTATGGGACTATGTGGCCGTACGCTGATGGGATGGATCCTGTCTGAGCTGGGACACCCGCACCTGTACGGACCTGCACTTGGGGTGATGTAAGCAAATGTCTATTTAACGTTCAAAGATACGTTTTAGGGGTTGCGGGTGTAATTTACTTAGATTTAAATGCTAACTGTATGACTTTTCTTTTGCTAAGCCATTTATTTTTCCCCGTAAAATACTGTTTTCAATTTTTATTATCCTTTGTAGCACCTTGGTGCTGCTGATCTCCTTCAGCCTCCTTCGAGTACTTCCTGTCTACATCCACTCCAGCCAACATCAGCTGCCTATCATTGCTCAGTGCAAGGGCAGCAGTACCCAATGAAGGGCATGTGCATAATAGGTCAAACCGCAATGCCAGGAATGGGACCATGCCATCCTATGATCAACCTTTGGATTTTGACAATGAACATGACACACAGGCTAGGTTTCAGGATGTTGATTAACTTAACCTTTACTTAACGCTGAATAACAAACAGCAGATTTCTAAAGAGTTTATGCACATCAGCTCAAAACACCAGCAACAAAATGATGCAATCTATTTCTCTAACTTTTTCAGTTCCCTCTACTAGAAGCCGGAGAGTTTCACCACGTTGGGGTAGCGAGTGCGGTGGGCCATGCATTTCTCCCGGTCAATAAACAGAGTGTTGGCTTTGTTAGCGATATCCTTCTCCAGAGACATCCTGGTGTCCTCCAAGTTGCGGAGACACTGCTCCGCCTCCTCCAGCTTCTGCTTGAGGAACTCTACAGACTCCGTTAGCTCTCCCACTTCACTCACCAGCCTGAATCAAGACAGAAATGAAGATTGATGTACATAGTATGAGATGTCATAAGGGAATATAAGCAACAGGTCTGTCCCAGTCAATTCCAGTCTCAGCTCTGTTTTCCATCATTTTCCCATAGTAAAATCCAAAATCACTTTTCTATAACTTTGTGGAAACACCCATGATGATGTATCTTCAATTAAATTCAACTTACAATCATAACTATGCTATTGATAGTCAGTGAAAATCATCAAATAATGCCCACACATGGTTCCATCATTCAATACAATCAGATTTAACACACATGGGCACATTTTATTACATATGCTTATGCTTAATATTAGTGTTCTATTCTAATGATGTGTATACTGTTCCTTCAGGGACAGAAAACAAGACCTGGTGGTAGTGGG
>NW_017307159.1:233952-239367 GCF_000935625.1 Nanorana parkeri | reverse complement strand
GGGGGGGGGCATAGGGTGATGGGGAATTAATAGTTGGGGTTTGGCAAGAAGGATTTGATTGAGTAAGAAGGGGACAGGGAGGGCCATCAGGATCAAATCTCAGTGGATGTGTGATAAAGGCAAGTGGGAAAAGGTGTACAGAAGGTGAACACAACAGTAAATTCATAGAGATCTTTGAAAGGGAAGGGATGGGAAATCTGCGGGACAGTGGCCCAAAAATCAGGAAAGGACAACAAACTTAAAGGTATGTGAAACAGATAAGAAATTGCTGGGAGATTAGAGAAGAACAACGGGGCATATGAGATAAAGAATAGAGGAGAGGGGCAATGTGATGGAAAGCCCGTGATATGATCATAGGTGTCAGGTGAACCAGGTCACGGAAGAGCATCAAGGAGAGAGGGGACAAGGGTACAGAATGGACAAGGGTACAGAATGCAAAAATGGAATGTTCAAAGAAGGAGAGAGACAGAGAGGAGGCAGCGGGAGCAGATTGCAGACAGTGGGGGGGGGGGGGGGGGGAAAGGAGAGGAGAGGAGGGCGGGGGGGAGGGAATGAGAGGATAAGAGAGCGAGGGGGTTTTTATCAAGGCTGGAAAGAAAAAGAGGAAGCAGTGTAATTTTAATGTGAGGGGGAAGAAAAGAGGCAGAAGATCTCTGGGCAGATTGAGAGCCCAAGGTCATAAATGAACAAATATGTATATATCTGCTTCACTTGTGTGAGGTTGAGAGGACGCTTTCAGCACCAGCCAGAACAAGTAACATACATGGGGTGCACCTTCAGAGGAAGGGGAAGGGTTTAACCCTAAAAGAACTATGACACATTGCTGTAGTGTCTAGTCTAGTATCACTATGGCAGGCAGAAGTTGCCCTACTGAATACTGTCCTACGACATAACTTAGTTATGTAATTGAACCTTGTAGCCTCATCGTCATAGATGAGGTAAGCAGTAATGGTGGATAAGAAGAGCAGGAGTGCAAAGGGTGAGAACTTTGGGCAGGAGGAGCAGAGGGTAGAGAAAAAGGACATTTAGGAAACACTGGAGACAAGGAAGGAGCACAGAAGAGGAGAATGGTGGCACTGAGTTGCAGACAGAAGGCATACTAAAGCTGGCCATACACTGCTTAGATTTTCGAAAGAACTTTCATATGAAAGAACTTTCTTTTAAATTTCTATTAGTTGATGGGGTCAAATCGACAATCGATTTAGACTGTAGTGACGAAAAAAGAAGGAGCAGGGGCGCCCCGAGGCCGGGTTTCACCCGGAGCGGAGAAGGGGCGACACCCCGCCGTGATGTCATTGTGCATGCGCAGTCATCTTATTGACGCCTGTCGGTGGCCATCTTGGTGATGGATGTTGGCAGAGAGAGGAGGGGACGTTCACCCGGCGGGATGAGGTATGCTTCCGGGTCCCCTCCTCTCTCCTGACACTGTTGTCCATGACCGAGTGCCTGACTTTTTACAGGGGCTGACACCCTCCAATGGTGGCACCCGGGCCGCACCGCCCCCCTTCTCACCCCCCTTGTGATGCCACTGAGCAGGAGGGACATTTTTTTTGAACAAATTAAATATTCCAACAGCGAATGTGGTTGTTAGGAAAACTCCTTTAATTTAAAAATCGAACATTAAAATCAAACAAAATTTCGATGGACATTCGTCAAGTGTCTGATGGCATTATCGGGTGGTAAGGAAAGATCTTTCATACGAACGTTCGTTCGGAAATCTAATTGTGTATGGCCAGCTTAAGGCCTATATTTGGGTTGAAGGGGTTGCAGGCGTGACTTTGTGGCAGATAATGGTACAGCGCACAAATTGCTTTGTTGCAAATTGTGGTGCTGGTGGCCAAACTTTGACAACCGACTAACAATTAGCAATTTATTCTGCAGGCCTAGCAGTGATATTTTATTACATTTCCTTTCATTACAGTTTCTATCCACTTATATGTCTTGTGGTGGAAACATGTCCCCAGTTCCTGGTGTTCTGAAAAGAAAAACATGCCCTAGCTCGTGTCTGCAAACATTTCAGCCTTGTTAAACGTATCATGAGCTTTGGTTTGTACTTTTCAAAAGCTCTACCAGTCGCCTTCTCTGACCTCTACAATTGCTATAGACAATGTCTGTAGAAAAGTGCTTCTATGCTAAGAGAAAAAAACGAATTGCAACCCTATCTACTCTAAGAAAAAAAAAAATCACACATCACAAAATGTACTGCAGGTTTATTGTTGGGAAGCGCACAAAGAAAACCACCCTGACAAGGATGTCTGCCGGAGAATGACAAGGCTCAGCCCTCGCGTCCTCCACAGATGACTCTGAATAGGAGTCACTGAATACTGTCTGCTACTCACTATGCAGAAATTATCTTTTTACTTATACTAGACACGGTACCCGCATTCATGGTTAAGCGGCACCATCAAGAAGAGACAGGGGACCTACATAAGCGAATGCAGAACTGCAACTTGCAGGAACTGAACAGGGTGGAAAATTGTGTGCAATCTTCTAGTGACCTCTGGTAAATACATAGAGGCTGGAACAGGCTACTCAGTTCTCTGACCTTCTGCTGATATCAAACACAGTCCAGCAGCTACTGAGTAGAGTGCAAAATAGCATCAAGTAACAGAGCCTCGTAGTGTAGAGGAGTCTTCTGACCGGCGTCTTATGACTATGGCTACCTTTAAAGATAGCAAGGGAAATTCAGCTAATGTGTACTAGACAGCTGATATGCAAATTGAGTGAGCTGAGAAGTGCTCAGGGGCCTAACTATACCTTTTTAACTATGTGATCTTTTAATGCGGAATAAACTATGTACCAAATCACTATACATTCCCTATAAATAGTATATTTCCTTATACTGTTCCGTACATCAAACCTCAACGAGGGATGGAGGAAAGCAGGGGATTTGGTTTCAAAAACGCCTGTTCCTCTTACTTCAGTACAGGTCTTTGGACAACACTCACTACACTGTCAGGGTACCAGGGGTCTTACCACTCCTCGGGGTTGCCATGTGCGGCGGAGGGCACAGGTTCTCCTTCCTGGTAGGACCCCTGGTGCCAGGGTTGTGAGTGCGCATGCGCGGCAGGTGCGTGCGCGGTGGACAGGCTACGAGCGCGTAGTGCATCTGCGCCCATTACTGGTGTCAGGTGTGATCCTTGCTGGGGGAGGTTCCCAGCACACACCCTCTGCCTTTCTCTTGCCATTGGCTCCTTAATGGAGAAGCTTCCTGGTTGCCTCAGCAACCAGGGGGTGGTCTTAGTTCCCCACTGGGTATAAAAGCCCAGTCAGAGCCCTGGCTCATTGCTGAGTTATTCTATCCCTATGGTTTGATCTCCCAGCGCCTTGAACCGTCTCACTTCCTGACCCTTTGCTTGGACTCCCTATTACCGACCCTTTGGCCTGCCCTTCCGTTTCTGAACCTAGCTGCCTGCCTCGACCCGGATTGGACCCGACTACTCTTCTTGGATTTTCCCTGTGTACCTCGACCTCGGACTTTGGCTTGGCGCCCCTGCCAAGGGGTTCCACTCACGGCCCAGCCGTACTCCCCTGACATACACAGACTCATAGGTTGATGTCAGATAGGTGACCCTGCAACTACAGACAAATCACCAGCGGCAGGATTGCTAAAGAGACTAACCGTCCTGTCCATCCCTATGGAATAACACCCCCCACCACCACCACCCGGCAGCCAGGGTCAGAAAGACTTTGCTATGTTTGACCTCATGTGTTTGGTCAGCTTTAATTGCTCCCCTCCCCCAATACCTGCCAAATACAGCAAAGCTCGTTCCCTAAACAGCCCAACTTAATTTTCAGTTGAAGTCAGCTAAATACATTCTAGGTACACCAACACAAGTGGTGTGCAAAGTCTTACAGTTGGTTTTAGAAAGCAGCTACAGCTTGCAGATTAAGAGCTCTTCAACCAGCAAAGCTTATGCTCCTTACTGATTGCAGAGCTTACTTCCCTACAGCATGCTGGCAGGGGACATGTTTTTCTGCTCAGGCTGTGGCTGCTTTCCGATCGTCGAAGGGTTTTATTCGTACGATAATCGTGCAGTGTATGGGCAGCTTAAAGAAAATGGCCTGTAAGACTTTGAATGCCTTTTGTTTTGATGTAGCTAAAATGTATTTAGATGATTTAGAGTGAAAGCCCAGTTGGGTTTTATGCCTCATTCACACGAGAAAAGGCCGGCACGTACAGCTTCGTGCTGCATGCGCGGCCATATCGGGCAGCTCCCTACACGTCCATGCGAGTGCGGTTGAGCGTACTTGTACACTGACAGAATGGATCCTGTCTGCGTCCGAGCCGGGACACCCGCACCCGTAGGGACCTGCAATTCAGGTGAGCATAGGGCACCGTATGGCCGCGTACTCCCATAGACAAGGACAGGGGCTGCGTACTAATCACACCCAGCACCTGTCCTTCCCGGGAGCTGCCAGATACGGCTGTGCATGCGGCACGAAGCTGTACGTGCCGGCCTTTTCTCGTGTAAATGAAGGCTAAAAGTGAATCTGTCACCCACCTGCAAAAGAAGACCTGTTATATTCACCTGTCCCACTGACTGTTCCTACATCCTTCACTCTTGCAAAAATAAGAGAAATGTTGGATACCTGGCCCCTCTCACGTGCTGTGGTTTAATATTCTAGCCCAGATGTCACTGCAGGACACAGTAGTGATGTAGAGGCCAGTGAAAGGGACCCCATATTTAATCTTTACACTCCTGTTTATCAATAATAAAGAATGATGATACATGCCAAAACATTGCATATTTCTTATAAGTTCTGGCCTCTCAACTGGTTTCCAGCCTAGAGGCTCCACATTAATGGCACTGCCAAGCCTTGGACTATTTTGCATTCCGCTGTCATAGTGGAATAGCTTCACCCCAATCTAGTTTGTTCACTTATAACTCTGATTAGCCTTCATTTCTGTCCAGCATGTTTCCGTGTGATCAAAGGGAAGTGCCGATCTCAGTGGACGGTAAAGTGTGGCTGGAACATGACTCATTGTTCCTCCAAGTCTCAGAAGCCAGCTCTGATTTGAATTGACTGAGACATGTTATTAAGAGCCACCTCATCAATCTTTAAACACTTCAGCGAAGAGCAATGAAATGATAGCAGATAACCCAGGGATCAGAATATTCCGACATGATCATTTACAGAACATTAACATTCCGGTTCTGAAAACACAGGCGTATGGGTCACTCTGTGAAGTGGCAGGCAGCTGTGTGTAGTTAAAGGACAGATAACCTCAAGCATTTTCTGTGTTTGATTGTGTCCAGCACAAGCAAAAGTACATATCAGCAGAGGCGGCTCTTTAATTAGGCGAGTTAGGCGGACGCCTAAGGCCTCGCGCTCACGAGGGCCTCGCAGCCGCCTAACTCGCCTAATCTATAGCAGGGGAAGCGCGGGACGCAAACATCCTCGTTTGCGTCC